>NC_068379.1:25565147-25577647 GCF_023724105.1 Carassius gibelio
TTAAAAAAAAAAAAATCAAAAGTCAATTTTTTTTTGTCTTTTTGTAATTATATGATCAGATATCCTTTTCAATTATTCAAATTTAATTAAACCATTTAAACAAAATCCAGAAAAATGACAACGATTTATGAAAAAAAAAAAACAATGAAAATTGAATTTATTTAACTTTATGAATTAAATTCAGACAACCTTTGTATTTATTGGGGGGGGGGGCAACAGATTTTATATGTATATCTAAAATATATAAAATATATATAAAAACTATATTTTCTATCTCTACCCCTTCCATAAACTATTTTCTTTATGGAATTAATAAAAAATAGAAAATATTACTATTCATGCTTTTGTAGGGTATTCTTTTTGATCCATCCATCACCTATTTATTCCACTGCACTTGTCACAATGCATTCTGGGATTTATTTATTTATTTATTTATCTTCTTAAAGGGCACATGTGATGCTGCCTTTTTTTTTGGCAAAATGTTATATAATTATGCTGCCTACTATTTGGAGCAGCCTTCGTGTCTGGAGCAAGTCCATGATGCACACTATGTTTGGCAGAGCGAGAAGTCGAAAACGAACACTTTAAGACTATCGATAAAGCCTCGTATCACGTGATATCTGTATTTCACTCTTCTACCACACTACAGTAGAAACACTGGACAAACGGCTGGATGATGTTCAGTTATCTGAGAGGATGCTCCAGCTGGAGAACACTCGCTGTAATGACACACAGAAGCTCATCACACACACACACACACACACACACACACACACACTGTAACTAACGCCTGTGGGACATCGTGTCAAGTGCTGCTCATAAAAACACAGACAGGAAGTACAAACGCTGCTGTGTTTTAATGCAGCTTCTAAAACTCATACTTCCCATTACTGTGAAATTAGCATAATTATGAGTCTCGGTCATTTTCTCAAACCTGTGTGATTCTCTTTCTGTCTTCAGCTGGTCTTCAATTGCACGACAATAATTCAGCTCACATTCACCTCATATCACATTCAAAGCTTTTAATAAATCCAATTATTCATTGCACATCTGCAGCTTTTATCACTGAAACCTTCACTATGAAAGTACATCAGAACAGCTGCTTCTAACTACACAAGCACAGTTTCACAAACTAGCTACGTTTGCATCCAAAGGCGTGAAATACAAATTGAATATTGCATAAAATATGCAAAAGAAATAATACTTTTGCAAGAAACATTTTAGTAAAATATAGAAATATAGCATAAAACAGGTGAAGAAAATATTGAACTATTGCATAATAACATTGAACGTGCAAAAATTTGGTCAAGAGAACAAAGTCTAGTTAAGACAAAAAAAAAAAACGTATTTATTTTTTATTGGAATATTGCATAAAAAAAGTTAATAAAGCAACATTTCCATCCCATGTTTTTTAAACAATGCAATCTTCACTTCCTGGGAAACTGGCACAAAGAATCAGTAATTCACTCTGTAAATGTGTTTCCATCAGTTTATGCCCGTTTTCTTACCTGCATTTGTGATGTGCAATTTGCTAATATTTAATGTGCATCTTGGAATTTCCATCCAGTATTTTTATGCAATATCCCAAAATGTTGTTCACTTGCACAGTTTCCGTTCATATAGCTTTCTCCTGAAGCCATTGTGTCACAAAATATTTAAAACCTGAAGAAAGTAAGTGTCAGCTTGAGCTCATAAATATTCTGCACATGCATCACTCTCTGTCTGGTGCACCCTGTTCTTCTGCTGTGAACAATGATCGTGAAGAAACCTTCAGAGCAGGTCACATGGAAAAAACATCAGGCAAACCATGCAACTCAAGAAAGATCATATAATAGTGCATTAAATCACAGCCAAACTGACCAAATCCTGCACGACAGGTTAAGAGATTAACAGCAGATGCAATAACATTTCAGCAGATGTTACACAGCATTCGTATGAGAATCTCTGAAACCTGTCGAGAACGTGTTTAGGTCACATTTAACACCAAAGAAAAGGGTACCATTACTTTTTTTTTTTATTCTCAGTTGTCAATTCTCTTTCCAAAATATATTACCAGTAATGTAAATTACATTTTTTCTTTTTAAAGGTACAGTCATTCCATAATTTTTTTCCTTTTTTTTTTTTTTTTTTTTTTTTAAAGGTACAGTCATTCCATATTTTTTTTAATTATTATTATTATTTTTTTTTTGGATAAAATGTGAGCTGGACATACATCTGTTCTGTTACAGCAGATGAAAGGTGACGCAACTGGTCATTTTCATTTGCACAAATCTCACAGAGAGGGAAACAAAGCATTTGCACTGATAAATGTGATTATAATTGTAGTCATAATGGTAATTGTTAAAGGCCGGAGGAATATAAAGCCGTTTGGATCCCATCTGCTGTGAGTTTGGAGATCATCTCAGCTCTTCATTTCCTACAGCTCTCCATATGCTGCTAGAACAGGAGATTCACAGCAGTTTCACACACCAACAATGTTTCAATGGTTCGACAACTATAGTCAAGATTCTGTCCTTCTTTACTCATCATTTCCAAAAACTATAATATAGACTTCCACAAGTTTATGCTTCAGGTTGCCAGATGTCAATAGCTTAAACCCCTCATCAAACGTTTTTTTTTTTTTAATCTTCTGATTTATAAATATCAGGAACTTTACTGTTTTAGCTTTTCAACAAATATTTTGCATTTTACCAGTCAGAGTTTTTATAGTTAACTAAAACTGTACTAATTTTTTTTTTTTCATTACATGGAAATAAATGTAAAAAAAAAAAAAAAAAAAACTATATATATATATATATATATATATATATATATAATTTAAGATACATTTAAGTTGATGTACTCAAATAAAAATTAATAAAAAACTAGAAACATATACATGAAAATAAACTAAAAAAAAAATAGAGAAAAACTAAAGGAGAATGATAACAGAGATATAAAATTGTATCAAAATTTTAATAAAAATAATAAAAGGATCTCAATGACACTAGAATAACAGTGTTACCAGTTTCCATAATTGTTCAGAAAATGTTTTGATTTTTATAATTTAGTAAATCAGGAAAATTAGGTAAAATAAAGCATATGGGTTGACATTCGTTTGATTTGTTCTTAAAAGTGAAAGTGCAAATAATTCTGATGAAATTTATCAAATGACAACAATCACAATCAGCAGATCAGATTATAATTTGGAGTAAAATAATTGTGTTTTTCAGTTTAACCATTATACAGCATGACTTATGTTTTAACTAGACTAAAACAGACAGACTTTAACTCAACTAATACCTGACTCAAAAAAAAAAGGACATGTTGACTAAATATGAAGAAAACTAAGAAGAACATTTGACATATATATATATATATATATATATATATATATATATATATATATATATATATATATATATATATATATATATAATAGTAAGTAAACATAAAAATATATATATTTTTTAACCAGTTTTCAAAGTGATACCTCAGATACTCATTTAGTTTAACTTAATAAAATAGCAAACTGAAATAAAAATAAGTTTTAGTAATTTTGCTGTGTGTTTTTTTGTCTTATACTGTATAAACACATGATTAAACACACAAAAACTAAAATTTTAATGGAAATTATAAAAATTAAAACAAAAATTACAATTAAAATCCCGATAAAATCTCAGTTATAAGACAGGTTCATAGTAAACGTGCTCCGATAATAAAAAAGTAAAAAACAGATAAATTAAAGTATCATAATACATCTTCTGAGGCCAATACAATATCATTTGCGAGATTATATCAATAAATTGCGACTACAGTATATCAGCATTGGAACAACATGAGGAATTAATTAATATTTCTGGATAAACTTTATTTTAGCAAGCATGCATGCAGTCCTCTTCAGGTCATTTTTGAACTATGTGAGCACTAGTGTTATTCAGTGATTTCCAACTGAAAGATCTTGAGATAAAAACATGCAACAGGAGCTCCTGACTCCAGAGCACTGCTTCAGTGAGAAAGTGCATGTGTGAGCAGAAACAGCCAGACATCAGTCTTCTTGTTACTGGTCAAGGCTGTTTCTGCTCCTCAAGCGTGCTTTATTCCAGACTCTGTTCTCACAGAGAGATGCATGAATTAAAGATGATGCTTTCATAACTCTCCAAAGTGCTTCCTTTCATGCACTGTCTTAGAAATAAGACGAAGCGCTCTTTAACCTTTAGTTGCACAGGTATACCTGCTGCTTGAAGCTTTTCCATTGGGGAATACAATCAAGCCTTTGCCTTTTGGTGATATATGGCCTACTTAATTTAATTCTGTAAATTTAGTCCCCCAGGTCTGATATTTCTCATTGTTTGCAGGAGATTATGAATCTTGCAGATTACTGTTAATAAAGAGCACCAGAACAGCAGAAAGATCACGTGACAAGCAGCATGCCGTTTAATGGGAACCAGAATGTTCTGTCATTATTTATTCATCCTCGTATTGATGCAGACGTTCATGTTTGTATTTATCAGATTCAGAACACATGTAATAGTTCATATTGACCACCAATGCCAAGCTTTAAACTGGACCAAACCATAAAAATCTGATATATATGACACAGTAGTGAGAACGTTTTAAAGCTTGCAAATTGGACTAGGGTTATTTTCATAATATAACATTATATATCATACATGCTATTATATGGTGTATTAATATTGTGACTTAGATTTTTTATTTTATTTTAAATGGTTTTAATTTAAATTTTTAGTAATTTTGTTGTGTGTTTGTAATTTTATTAGTTATTAGTTTAGTGTGTCTAAATGTTTGTATTGGTATATATTTTTACTTGAGGTTTAGTTTTAGTTGTTATAAACCAAATGACAAACGTCGATTTGGCAACTAGCTGAAAAAAAAACACACATATATATATAATATTTTATTTTAGTTTAAGATAATTTTATCTAAAGTAGTAAAAAATTTTAAATATTGCACTAGTAAATTATTTTACGGTTTTAGCTTTAGTTAACTATAAAAATTATGAATAGGAGAACAGGATTAATTAAAACCAAAATCGCAATATTTGTGAAATAAAATAATACTAATATAGTATTAGTAATAATAATAGTATTATTTCTTATGTTGTTTTTAATCCTTTATTTTTTTTTTATTTTTTTTTTTAGCAGTAACTATAATTATAATTTTATTTTATTGGCATACTGATAAAGTCACATACCTTTGGCCAAATTTTGCAGCCCTACAAACAACCACAGCAAACCAAGACTTTTACTTGTAAATTAATAAATAAATAAATATATAAATTTCAAACCACACTAAAAATGCACAAATGTTTTTCTTTTGCCATCTTTCCCCTCAAATTGTTTAACCCTAATAAAATATTGTATTGCAAACTCCCACAAAAGTTGGTATATATATATATATATATATATATATATATATATATATATATATATATATATATATATATATATATATATATATATATATGGTGTATATTCCTCAAAACTTACCATTTTGTGTTCCAGGAACAAAACAATAACATAATATAGGTTTGGAACAACAAGATATTCAATAAAAAAAAATACAGAATTCCCATTTGTGCAGACTCTAGTTATTAAGATATTAAATTCTGACAGGATCTGCAGAATTGTAACATTTTAAGAAACGTTTTAGCATCAACAAAATATTTCCCATGCATCACAAATCATCAGCTGTTCCATTAAACTTCAACCACAGACACATCTTCACTAAACATCCACACAATCCAGTCCTCATTTAAAGCATCTGAAGGCCCTTCACACAAACACAATTGTTCTTTCACACAAAGCTGCTGGATAAAATCTGTTTGAATACCGCGTGATTATTTTGGAGAATAAACAGGCTGTCATTATGAGCACTGGACAGTGGCGGGATCCAGGGGCCAATCCTTTAGGAGGATTAGCTGGGATAAAATCAAGAAAAATCAAACAAGCCAAACAGGTTATGGAGTTTAAACAGACTCAGGGATGAAATGAGCTTAACCGGACCTCAGTGCGCATGCATGTGGCTTATATGTTACGCCATTGTATGCATGGAGGAAAATTAAATCACAAAGCACCATTCTCATCATCAACCTCTGTGGGGGGTTTATAATGGCCCATACACAGCTAATATGTTCATATGCAGTATAATACAATGACAGATTAAAAGATGGTTAATTTATACAATATTTACTATGCATATATAGTGCATATATTTGTTTATTTAAAATAATGAATTTAGAATACCGTGAGAAAATATTAGCAAAAAAAAATAAAAAATAAAAATAAATGTATTTACTTATTTATAAATAAATTATATACAAATAAATACTAAAGTGTGTATATTTTTCTACTTTTATGCCTTAAAATGACTAATTACTAAAAGGAAATTACTATAAAAAATTATAGAAATTAAAATGTACTGTAGCAATATACCGATATATCGGTATATGTTCACTTGCCGTTTTTGATATAGTTTTTGATATAGGTGTTGTATAAATCATTAATAAACTGATAAAAATCACAACAGGCCTGGCTGTGTTTCATCAATATATTTTGTCTACTGTTGCTACGGTAACCTCTAAATCTACTGCTTTGTCAATGGATAACACACACATTTCTGCTCATTTAAAAACACTCAATTTAGAACAAATACTATGTAAATAATAGTGTAGTATTAGTATTATACATAATACATTTAGAAAATACATTTATAAAATACATTTAGATAAACATAATAGTTATGAATAAATTACATACAGTATAAATAAAGACTGAATGTTTACACTTGATGTAATATAATTTGTCTATTGTAAAGTATCTGTAAATAGCTTGTATATAATATTAAATTATAATATTTATGAATACTTAAATACAAACTTTTATTTTTTATATTTTGGATTATTAAAATATATATATATATATATATATATATATATATATATATATATGTATGTATGTATGTATGTATGTATGTATGTATGTATGTATATATATATATATATATATATATATATATATATATATATATATATATATATATATATATATTTAAAGAACATTATATGTTTTGTTTAATGCTGCTACAGTAACCTCCAAATCTACAGATGTCAATGGATAGTGCACACATAAATACTATGTTATATATCTTTATATATATATCATATATTTTTACTGTTGCTACAGTAACCTCTAAATCTACAGATGTGCTTATAGTCAATGGATAATGCAAAATTTCTTTTAATTTAAGATACTAAATTATAATAATTCATGCAAAAAATGTAATAATAAATAAATAAAAACATTTTTATAAATAAAATAAATTTATTATAAAAATATATAAATACATTGTTTTTTGTAGTTGTTGTTGTTGTTGTTGTTGTAGTTTGTTTGTTTTTATTTTCATAAAGCGCATAATATTGTTTGTCTACTGTTGCTACAGTAACCTCCGAGTCTACAGCTTTAGTCGATGGAAACGCACAGATTTCGATTTCGCCCGCTGTGAAGTGACTGACTGTTTCTGGAGCTTCTGGATTTCATTCGCAGCATCGCGTTGAGCGGCAGCTGAAACATTGAGCTCGATTCCTCAGTAAAAATGCGTTCTAACGCAGAAGCACGAAGAGTTTCAGAAGCAATCAGGTCTGAATGAATGAATGAGGAGAGGAGATGCGACAGCGGGTTATCCATCCCCGTGACATCACTCTTCTGCATGTTTCCATACAGCTGACACTCACTCAGTGCACGCACACATTCAGCGACGCTACACTCGCGTGAGCGTGGAGAAAGTGAATCTGTGTAATGACTGCGGCGGAGCTTCACACTCACCCTGCTAGTTTGGGCATCCTGACAAAGCTGAACACGTCCATGATGCGGGTCGCCTCCGAACTCACTTCGGTTCCATCCTCGCGAACGTCTCGGCGTGAATCGTGTGGAAAATAAACGCGACGGAGCTTTCCTCAAGTCAGGATCTCCTGCATGGCTGCGCGTTCACGACGGCGTCGCGTGCGTGGAACATGATCCGCGTTCCTGTCAGATTCCCATCCTCCGTGGCTCCAGATGCCCTCGGCCAACTTTATTTAATTTCCCATCGCGTGGAGACTGAACGCCGGGTTTGGAGAGCGATGGAGAGCGAGATGAAGCGAGAGACCCAACGGAGGGAGCGCAGGAGGAGCAGGAGGAGGAGAATGTCAGCTGATAGACCCTCTCCATCTAATCTCAGATGTCCACATGTAACGAATAATCTCGCGCGCGTGCAAAGGTCAGCGTCATCGCACGAGCGCGCGACTCGAGACTGGAGGGGAACCGAGAAGCGCGTGGGTGTAGGAGGAGGAGAAAGATATAGAGAGATGAGGAGAGAGGAGAAAATTATAATTAATGCGATGACAAATTACACTATAACACTTGTATTATTAGCTGCGACAGTGTCAACAATATATTAGAAAAAACAGCGACCATAAATGAAAAGAAACGAAGTTGTTTGTCATGTTTATATATATTCTTAAAAGAAGAATAAGAAGAAAAGAATAAAGTTGAGTAAAATATGCAGACTCTGATAAACACTTGTGCGCGCACGATCAGTAATGCGTCAAGCCAAGTGCGACCAAAATACATTGCGCCAAAAATCGGTTTAACCACTGGCGTGAGTTTGGGGCGGGGCTATTTGTTAATGTGACAAATGGTTGGCGGATTGTTACAGAAACTTTTTTGAAAATTGTCATACATTTTGCAGATTTTGTTTGGTAAAAATTGGTTCTGGAAGTAAAAATGCACTTTTTAAAAATGAATGGAAAAAAATACTTAAGGAACAAGTGCCATTGACTAAGTGGCTGTTACTAATGAACTCGATTTATCTTGCACAGTTATTTAATTAATTTATTTCCCTTAATTTATGTCACCCAATGAAGTTTGGGATCCATGCCACTGTCACCTTTGGCTTACTTAGTTAGGGTTTAAAAGACTCTTAATATTCAGAAATATTATTTAACTGAATCAAATTTGTTGACGTTTGAAAACATCAATATTTTTTATCAATACAACATCAACATTTTTAACTGAAATGAATCAACATTCAACCGAATGAAGTTGAATGAGGGCACTATTTTCTTCAGATATGCTTATAATTGGATTTATTGTATAATTGCTGAATTCAAATGATTATTGAACTGAACTGAATCAACACTGAACTGAAGTGAGCTAACACTGCTTCCAGTTGACTCCACAAAGGACGAAGTAGAAATGGCACACATGCAAACAGAGACTGTTTAGAAGTGATGGTTGCTACTTTGTGGTATTTAAACAATATAATTTATCATCAATAAAAATATTTGATTTAATGACCAGATGCATTAAATTATAATATATCTATTTCATTTATAACCTGAAAAATGTAGGTCTTTGAAGTCAATATAAATAAGTTACAAAATTGACATTAGTCATGTGTCACTAAGGATACTGCAAAATTCAGCAATTTCAGTTTTAGCGACATAAAAAAACAACAACTCAAGCTGCTCTGACAGCAATGAGACAAACACTCATACATTCCATATTCTCATTATAGAAAGTTGCAGAACATGCATCTCTGTGTATCACCGCATGTGAATTGTGTCCTCTCTTTATTATTTATTTATTTCGTCTTTATTGTAATGCATGTGCCACACTGTTCTGATTATATCTGGCTGCTAATACATCACAGCTGTCCCACATGGGATTAACAAACATCTGTCTGTCTGCCTTTGCTGTGAACTTCAGCACAAATATTACATTAGATTCTCTCAACTGCTGTTCAAATGGAGCATGTGGTTGTTTAAGGCAAAATAATGATAAAAATAATAATAATAATAATATTAATAATAATAATAATAATAATAATAATAATAATAATAATAATAATAATAGATGTCACCATAATTTCCCAGTCGACTGAATACATTAAGAAATGTAAATATTTTTTGTATGGCAAGTTATTGAAAATGTTATGTTTAAATATGCAAATAAGGCATTATCTAATTAATTATGAACTATACTTTGCATTCATATTTTCAGAAGATTAATCAAAACACTGAATTATTTTTTTTATTTTTCTGACATATTACAGTTCAAAGTATTTACAGAGTGAATTCAGCATTTCTCTTTGCATGACTCTATAAATCAGAAAATACAGTCAATGTGTTTTTGGCAATAAAATGCTACAGAAATAAGTCTGAATGATATATCAACAAACCCTTCTGTAAAAATCTTCAGAATATAGATAAGAATTAAACTCTAAGTTTTAGTGTATGTTGTTGCTGCTGAAGTGGAGAAAAAACTATTTTTTTTTTAGAAAACAGCATAAAAATGTACTGTAATTGAAAAATATGTGCACAAATAAATAAAGTGCAATAATAAAACCAATAAATGATATATGAACAAACCCCTCTATAAAATCCTTTAGAACATAGATACAGATAATACTGTAAGTTTTGGTGTTTGTAAGTGCTGCTGAAGTGGAGAAAAAACGTTAAAGTTATGCAGTGTAATTGAAATCTACAGAAGCAAATACACAATGTGCAATAAAATAAACACTTTGTATTATGTGTGTTTCCACTTTCCTCTTATTTCACTAGCCTGAAGGAAAACATGTTATGGAAGCAAAATAACCAAATTTCAAAATTGACCAGCTCATGCAAATCAATGTTTTTGTCTGTAGTGTCTTTGCTTTACTGCTGAATCATGCTTAAACAAGTCATATTAACTTGTACACAACCAATCACTACAGCAGTGGAAAACTAAGAAAATGTGCCACTATATGTAGGTCACCATCAGCCAAAGCTTTTCAGATATCCGTCACAACACACACAGCAAATACTCAGATGTGTGTTGATCAGACTGAATATTAAGGTCATGCGCTCTGGACTCTCCACCAAAGCCTAAAGCTGCTGATTTCATTCATTTACCAACTCTGACTCTTTAATCCATCCCAGCTTAATTCAGCAAGCACTTGATGGAATTTGCTTGATGTACTGAAAAAACTTTCAAGTAAGCCTGAAGAAGTGGAGGGGAAATCTCTCCAGGGATTCAGGTTAGTGTTTAACTTGACAGACGCCTCAGTATTTTGAGTTCAAGAGCATTAGAAACAAACACACAATTTACTGTCACATTTGTTGAATTCATAATTAAGTAACTATTGCTGGTTTTGTACTAGAAGTCAAAAGTTTGGGCATGTCTAATCTTTTTTTATGAATAATTTAAACATCAGAAAACAAAACTTCAAACAACTATCTTCATTTTGCATTTCAAGTAAATGTATCATGGTTTAAGGCTGTTTAGTTGTTTGTATTGAAAAAAAATATATTCTTCATTTTTGAATGCGTGCAACTTTTAATCCCATGCCTTTATGAATATTTAAGACTTTCTTCTCTGATTTGTGACCTGCAAAAACACTATTGGACCCACTTTATATTAAGTGGCCTTAACTACTATGTACTTAAATTGTAATTAATAATTTAGTACAATGTATGTAATGTGTACATACATGTTTTTACATTGTACTTATCTTTAAAAAACAACATGTAATTACATCTGTATTTAATTTCTGTAATAACATTTATAATTACACTGTTGACCCATACTTTACACCTTAACCCACCCTTAAACTTACCCATACCTCCAACCCTCTCCCTACCTTACCCCTATCCCACCTCAATAGCAGCAAAGGTGTTTTACAATACAATATGAACACAATAAGTACATTGTACTTATTTTTTATGTAAGTACATAGTAGTTAAGGCCACCTAATATAAAGTGGGACCGTCTAATCACATGACAGATGCAACAGATGCTGATTGGTCAGCAACATTTTAGGCAGAGATTAGCAGTGGATAAGATGGAGAGAAGTCATTTCTCAGATAAACTTAACTTGCTTATAGTTGACTATGCATATTAAATATGATAAGACGAGAAGGAGATATGCACATCAGCAGTAACACAAGAGCAAATAACAACTAAACATTCCTCTGCTGACTATCAAAACACCCAACAAAAGCAGCGATCAACTGGTGAATCTCAGGGGAAAACTATGAAAATGCAAACGAAAATACAACACAAATAATCATGTAAGATATTATGACTGCAAAACAAACTGACCTTCAGTATACATTTACATCTTCATCTTGCTGTTGATGTTTAAAGTTGTGCATCTAATCATTCATCAGAATTACACAGATGTCATCAACAAAACTACACAAGATGAAATAAAATACCAAAGAAAGCATCCCAATCCGGGGTAAAAACAGGGCTTGGCAACCCTGCATTGATTTATTGACTATTTTCATAAAACATACTTCAAAAAATGACAAATACAACTTTTTACAGTGTTGGTGAACTATTTTGGTGCTCTTCTGATCAAAGCTAATATCTGAATAGTGAGGAAAAAAATAATCAACCACCTTTAGTGAAACACACATGATTGAGTTGCGTTTTATCTAAGATTGCCAAAGCCTTTAGAAGGCAAACATGTATAATGCA
>NC_068379.1:25582647-25715147 GCF_023724105.1 Carassius gibelio
TTCAGTTCCATGCATTTTTTTTTCTGAATTACAGTACTTACACCTGAATTACACCTTTGTTTAAACTGAGCTAACTTTAATTTGACTCTGTACTGCAAAAGCAGTGACCCACTGAAGGTGGTGACTGGGAACTGACACCTTTTTCATCACACGAATTAAACTAACAGGTTTCTTCTGTCTTTTTGTTTGTAGGTGCTTCTTGGGCATCAACCCAGAGCGAAGCACAAAATCTAAGAGGCAGAGAGGTCACATGAACCAGCAAGTCTGCACTCTTATCAGGAAGCTCATTGACTTCGAATGGATGTCAATCTAATGTAAGCTGTGTTCCAATTTAAGAACGGACTAATGAAACACAGTATCTGTGTTAAAGGAACATGCTGACTTTTTGTGACAAGTCTATACATACCCTTCTTATCTCCGTGCTTGCCGTAAGTCTGTCTGAGGCACCCACCGCTAGCCTAGCTTAGCACAAAGACTGGAGGTAAACGGCTCCAGCTAGCCTACTGCTCCCAATAAGTGACAAAATAACGCCAACATTTTCCTATTTACATGTTGTGATTTGTATAGTCACAGTGACTCTAACCATCTTCTAACCGTATACATACTGGGAACTATATTCTCAGAAGGCGAAGCACTGCTACTTGGGGAGTGATTTTCTCACAGCACCTGAGAAGCCCTGTGGTGAGGAGCAGAGAGTTTGCTCAGAATTGGAGTAAATCACTCCAAAGAAGTAGCAGTGCTTCGCCTTCTGAGAATATAGTTCCCAGTATGTATACAGTTAGAAGATGGTTGTGTCTCATATGACCTTGTTATTTGTACACACTGTGACTATACAAATCACAACATGTAAATAGGAAAATGTTGGCGTTATTTTGTCACTTATTGAGAGCAGTATGCTAGCTGGAGCTGTTTACCTCCAGTCTTTGTGCTAAGCTAGGCTAGCGGTGGGTGCGTCAAACAGAGGCACTCAAGGAGATGAGAAGGGTATGTATGGACTTATCTAACTCTGGGGGATACGGTGAATAAGCTAAAGTCCCAAAAAGTCGGCGTGTTCCTTTAAGCTAGATGTAGTTATGCAGTAAGAAGTTTACTGAAGCTATTAAAGGGTTAGTTCACCCAAAATTGAAAAATTTGTCATTAATTACATCCCCTCACGATGTTCCAAACACAAGAATTTTGTTCTACACAAATTAAGAAAATTTTAAGCAATATGAGAGCTTTCTCATCCCACCTATAGACTACTATGTTATAACCATTTTCAAGTCAGAGAAAGGTAGTAAAACCATCGTTAAAATAGTCCATGTGACTACAGTGGTTCAACCTCAATGTTATGATGCGACGAGAATACTTTTTGTGCCCAATGCAATCACATGCATGATCGAGAACACATCACGTGAACAGCATCGGATACTGGCACAGAAAGGAAAAATGTTGAATAAAGTCGGTATTCTATTTTGTTTTGTTTTGTTTCTGCGCAGTAAAAGTATTCTCGTCGCTTCATAACATTAAGGTTTAACCACTGTATACATATGGACTATTTTAACAATCTTTCCGGGCCTTGAAAGTAAAATAATTGCTGTCCATGGAGGATACAGAAAGCTCTCGGATTTCTTAAAATATCTTAATTTGTGTTCCAAAGATTTTTGGGGTGAACTATCCCTTTAATGTGTTCTATAGTGTCTGCTGATTCAATGTAGAGTTTAGACAGACTGCAAAATAAATTTGTAAAATTAATTGTTTTTACGTTTATTTGATTTTAACATGCCTTGACGTCTACAAAACGTCAAATTTACAGTACTTTACAATAGTTTAAGTGTAAATTTACATTACTTGCTACTGTGTTGAATTACTATGCAATTTAGCATGCAATTTTTGCTTAAAGGGTTAGTTCACCCAAAAATGAAAATTCTGTCAGTAATTACTCACCCTCATTTTGTTCCAACCCCGTAAGACCTTCTCTCATCTTCGGAACACAAATTAAAATATTTTTGATTAAATCTGAGAGCTGTCTCACTCCTCCATAGGCTTCTAAGGCATTGAAACTTGCTGGCCCAGAAAATGTATTAAAAACATCATTAATATAGTCCAAGTGACTCCAGTAGCTCAATCTTACGTTTACCAAGCAACGAGAATACTTTTTGTGCGCAAAACCCCCCCAAAAATAATGACTTTATTCCACTATTCATTTCCTTCTCTCTGGGCCTCGGGTGAATTCATGTAGTAAAACAGCGTAGCGCTTCTGTGTTATACGTCACATGCATCACACACATGACCAGCGTCGGCCAATAGTGAGCCTACGTGTGACGTATAACACAGAAGCGCTACGCTGTTTTACTACATGAAAAAACTCAAGGCCCACAGAGAAGGAAATGAATTGTGGAATAAAGTTGTTGTTTTTTTGTTTTTTTTACGCACAAAGTATTCTCGTCGCTTTATAAACTTAAGATTGAGCTACTGGAGTCACTTGGACTATATTAAAGATGTCTTTAATACATTTTTCTGGGCCAGCAAGTTTCAAACCCTTAGAAGCCGATGGAGGAGTGATCCAGCTCTCAGATTTCATCAAAAATATCTTAATTTGTGCTCTGTAATTACTGACAGAATTTTCATTTTTGGGTGAACTAACCTTTTAACCTCAATCATGTTACTTTCAGTCCTGTTACTTACGTGAAAAATAATAGGACTGGGTAAAAGTAACAGGAGTGATTAGAGTCCTGGTTTGTTGATTTAATATTAATTGAGAGTACTATTCACATTTTTTTTAATAGTTGAAATTACTTAAATTGTAGACATTTTAGGATTAGTGTTACAATGCGAGCACCATACTTACAGGGAGTCAGTCCACCACAGAGTAACTTAAACTTTTTGTCTTTCTTATCTTTTGTATATAGTGGATAGAACCCACACTATGCAGGTGCCAGCTGCGAGGGAAGGAGCGAGATACCTGCGACCCTCTCTATTCCCACCTTTTTGTCTTTTCTTACATCTCTCTCCCTCACTCTCTCTTCTCTGTCTCCTTCTTTCTCTTTTGACACACATTCCTGTTACCCAGTGTCAATCCCTGTTGCCCAGTGTTTTATTCATGTAATTAAATTGTATTTTACTTCTAAAAAATAAAAGTTATGTCACTGTTTTTATCAGTTTTGTTTGGTCCATCATTTATGCTAAATCACAGTAATAGATAGACATTCACAGTTATGTACAGTAATTCTACAGCTGCTTACTGCTAAATTACAGTAATAGATAGACTAATTTCACAGTTAAATACATTAATTCTACATCTGCTTGCTGCTAAATTACAATAATAGACACTAATTTCACAGTTAAATACATGAATTCTACAGCTGCTTACTGTTAAATTACAGTAATACATAGACACCAACTGTAATTTCACAGTTAAATACATTAATTCTACAGCAGCTTACCGCTAAATCACAGTAATGCGATGTCAGAATTACTGTGAAGTCACAGTATACAGCTGTCATTTCACAATAATTTACTGTAAAAATGTTACAGTAACTTACTGTGAAAGTCATGCAATTATTAACCTGCAATTTATTGTAAATTTACAGTCAAATAATTAACAGTGTAGTTCATTCTTCATTGCTTGAACACAGTTTTCACAACTCTACACACTTATCCCTCGACTTTAACCACAACCTGCACAACACTGTGGATTTACAGCACTTTGTTCGAATGCTAACACACTGCTTGTCAAAACTGTGAAGCACACATTCAAAACAGAAGAGATTTCAAACACTGCTGACTGCAAGTTCAACAACAAAAATACCTGAATCTCACATGCAGGCAATCACCACTTACACTAGGTTATGTTGTGGTTGTTGTTTTTATTAGATATTGTAAACATGTGCTTTTTCTTCTACAGTGTAGTCAGTATATTTTGACTATAAGTTAAAAGCACAAAAATTATGAGTTTAACTCATGAAAATGTCTCATGTCATCAAAGTCACGCTGTTATGTCATGATGTGCAGAATATGAATGCTTACAAAGCATGGACAAACGCAGCTGCTGTTCTCTGCTGGTGATGCTGAGACAGGCTTTGAGCGTTCGGTAAGAGCGCTGGCCGCTCGTAGTGAAGAGCTGGAGTATCCTGTTACTCTATCGATCGCTGCTTTCAGGGAGTATTGGGTTCAGAGTATCAGGCAATTATCTGAAATGTTGGAGAATAAATCAATGCGCTCATAGAAAGCCGGTAAGGTCACAAAAAGAGACGGAGACGCAGTTAAAATGCACAAACCGTCTTCCAGAAGCAAATCTTCTGAAATCCTTCCCTTCACTTAGAGATACTGACAGCACCAAAGAAACCAAAGTCTGTTTGTCTCTTTTCTTAGAGTCTTTTTCCAGCAAAGCTTCAAGGCGAACCTTAAAATGCTTGATATGAAACTAAACACAGGGTCATTTCAGGAGAAGGAAGGCAGGATGAGAATACAGAAAGTGCACTGACTCTAATTTGGTGGATATTTTTAAAATATTAACAATGTTTTCAAGCTAAACGGTCATAACTATTAACCACGATTCGTTTTGTTAATCGTAAGCAGATGAAGGGGCAATTTATTGGGAAAAAAGTCTACATTATAACATAAAAGTTGAAATTATAACATGTCAGAATTATAACAAAAAGTCAATACTTATGATTTAAAATGTAAAAATTATAGCAAAAACTCTTAACTATGACAAATCAAAATTGTGACATAAAAGTTTAAATAATGACAAACTAAATTACAACGATGACATAAGACGACATACTGTATTACGATGGTCAAAATCATGACTTGTTGAAATTATGAAATACTACATCGAAATGGACAAAAATTTTAATTATCACATAAAAAGCTTAAATTATGACAGAACGGCTACATTATAACAAAAAGCTGAAAATATGACATCATAATTGTGACAAAAAGTTATATTGTTAAAATTATAAAATAAAAAAATGAATTGTGACATATAAAGTTGAAATTACGACAAACTAAATCAAAATTATATCATAAAAAGTCAACATTATGAAAGTCAAACTTATGACAAGTTAAAACTTTAAAAAAATCAAAACGATGAAAAAAGTTACAAATATTATAAGTTACAAAGTTGAAACGATAAAATAAATGTACTCAACATAGTATATAAATTTAAACTTTCATAGTATATAAATTAAAGTCATTATTTAAGTTGAAATGAGTAAATATTAAGACATAATTAAAGCATAACACTTTTATGCCACAAATATAATTTACCAAAGCATCTTATTTGCTATTAAAGGTTTCCATAGACATGAGTCATCAATATTTTGCTCCATTATGCCCAAAAGCAAAAGACTGTCCTTTTTTAATGAGCAAATCCACCAAATCTCTTTTTTTCCTCGTACACTCTCATGCAGATGAGCTCTAGTCTGGTTTAGTGGGTTTCACTGTCCATTCAACATCAGATGTGAACCTGTATCATCTCACCTATTAGTGAGCGTCTCTGTGTGTGCATGTTAAACACACACTCAGCGTTTCTGCTGTGAGCGAGTGTGAGGTGGGAAGAGTGCGAATCACAGATCTCACACCTTCAAGACGCCAAGGAATGCAATCTCGAGTTAACACAAGCATCCTTTTCTGATCGCTCACATCACCACTCAAATGAATCGTTCCCCCAAAAATGACAATTTCCTCACCTTCATGTCGCTTCATGCATGCGCTCTGTTCTTTCTGTGAAGCAACAAAAGCAGAATATGTGAGAAATTTTCATGCATGCATGTTTTTTTTTTTTTCATCAGCATTGAAAATCTGAATATTAGCATGTTAAACATTAAGATAAATGTTAAGTCATGACGTAATTGCATGCTTGCATGAGTGACTGCTGCTGCATTGCATTGCATTGGGTTTACTGAAGCTCTGTTCTGTGCACAAACATGCAAAACAAGCTATTTGCGAAAGAAACCTGATGCATTAGAACAATGACCTATAAAAATGGTCTGTGCATAGTTAAAACCATTGTAAGGCATTCTAGACGTGCAAAGGCTTTTTGGATAAATCCTAAGGCAGCATCATGTGTATCCCAGAATGCATTGCACAAGAAAGAGCTCTGAATAAAACATAGATTTAATACTCCACTAGAGGGAAAATTATGATGAATGCATTAAACTGCTGTATGCATCACATATGCATGAAAATTTAATGAATTGCATTAACATATTCGTTTTAGTAAAGTATAATGTTTTTTTTTTTTTTTGAGCTGAGCATTACAGGAGAGAGCATCTGAATCACATTGTGATTCTGTGAAGGCAAACTGCAGTGCTGCGTTGGAAAGGTCATCGCTTTTTTTATCAACCAGCAGAAAAAGAAGGAGTCTCGTATCTTTCATAATTGCTTCGTGACGCTGCGTAAAGGTGAAGTGTGTCGTTTCCACAACATTTATTTGAGACCGAGTCGTGACTCTCTGTGTATTTCACACAGAACCCTGGAGAAAATAAATAAATCTAAATAAATCAATAATAGTTTTTGGTACATGTTTTTGACTTGTGTTGCTTTCAAAAACATTTGTTTTATCAGAATACGCTTATACGTATGAGTGATAATAACAAAAATATAAACTGTTTTGATTCTACATTGTCTACATTTTTTTGTTTTGTTTTTAACCACACACAGCTTTTAACATAAAAATACATAACAGCAGTGTTGTGCTAGTTACTAAGAAATATTAACTAGTTACAGTTACTAGTTACTTAATTCAAAAAGAACTGTAACTCAATTACTTTGTTGATTATTTACACCAAAAAGTAATGCATTATTAAAAATAGCTTTTTAGTTACTTTTTTAAAGAACTTTCTTTAATGTTCCCATCACTGCGCTTTTATGTGTTATGGTCTGTACAAACACAAAGTAAAACAGAAAGTAATTTTTAAACACTATTTTGATTAAGTCAGACCAGCACAAACCGAATATTGTATATCACAAGGATTTCTGAAATAAATAACAAAACACCTGAATAATATATTCAGAATCAAAAACTAAAGTGGCTTCTGCATCATAAAAGCTGTTGTGTTGAGCCCTTAACAATGTTCCTTTCACAGCTTAAGTATGAAAACTATCAACAATGGACAACATAACACAGAACTTTTTGAAATAAATAAATGAAAGCAATCTGAATTATTCAGAATCAATTTCGAGAAACATACATACACACACACACACACACACACACACACACAGACACACACACAGATATTTATATATATATATGCTGTTTAAAAATGAAATCTGACTGAAAGCCGGTGACTCCACAGTAGAGACAGGCTGCATGTTTTCAACAATCTTTCACCTGTATGAGAAAAACATACAGAGAATCACTTAAGACACTTTGCTGTAGACCCATTCCACATAATAATATTCATTAAAACTGTATGTTAACACGTAGGAGCTTGCTGCATGAATCCGTGAGTAGGCTACAGGTTACAAATCAACGGGAATTCGACATTCAAACATTCGAACCAGAAAGACAGAGCCTACATTTGACTAAAAGGTTTTTGTCTTTATGGTCAACTAAATAATGAGCATATTTCCACTTTGAGAAACTCGTGTTGCTCTTGCCTTGCCTCGCCATGACTGCAGCACATACTAGAATAAACGGAAACACGGCCACAGTGCATCTTCGTGTTTACAGTGGTTGGCATCCAGCAATCCTACAGTGCGTCTGCAAGGTTAGGTTGCACTTCAGTCAAAATTAATTAATTTTTTAAAAAGTAACGGACAATGCATCATATGGTAACAGTAACGGAGTTACTTTATTTAAAAATTAATGCGTTACAGTATTAGTTACTGTCAAAAGTAACTGCGTTACAGTAACACATTACTAATAATGCATTACTGCCCAAAACTGCATAACAGTGATAGTAGAGTCATAATTATTAGATAAAAAGTCAACATTGTGACATGAAAAGATATAAATTTGACATAACAAGTATAAATGTTATGATTATTAAATAATTATTGCATACTAAGAATTATGACATAAAAAAATCTAAATTATGACATGAAAAATGTAAATTATGACATAAAAAAATATAAATTATGACATTAATTAAAAATTATGACAATGTTCTAATTATGACAAAAAGTTGAAATTGTGACAACATGTTAAAATTATGACATAAAAACAAAGTTATGACATAACTATAATAATTATTAGTATAAATCTACAAAAAGTTTACATTATGACATGAAAAATAGAAATATTGGCATAAAAAATGTCAAAATTATGACATACTGTACTAAGAATTATGACAAATTAAAATTATGACAAACAGCCAATTAAATGATTACATTTAAAACAGTCAACATTTAGAAAGTCAAAATTATAACAAACGTCAAGATTTTATATTTTTATGAATCCAAATGTTTGCTCTACTGACCCAAATGTGAGGCAGTTATTAAATGTGTAAATATTTCATAATCTTCATAAATGATCCTGAAACCCCTCTTTAAAGATGAAGTGTGTGATTTATTTGAGACATCTGAGTCATGATTGTCACTATAATACACACAGGTCAAATCAATAAATCAGATAAACTGGTAAATGTTTATGTTGGTGATTTATAGTTTATGTGTCAGAATGCATCATTACTTTTACTGTAAATGAAAGTCAATGGAGAGTCATGCACAATTATGAAAATTTTAGATTAAGGCATAAAAAGTAAAACATTATGACATAAAAGTAATAAACATTAAATAAAAAGAAAGCTATGTTGGAATGATTACATAAAGGAGTTGAAATCATGATGTGAAAGTTGAAATGATGACATAGAATGACAAAGATATTACATAAAAACTAATGAATGATATAAAAAGCCATAACTATGACAAAGTCAAAATTCACATACAAATGTATACAAAACTATGACATAAAAATTTTAAATTATGACAGAAAATCATAGGAAGAAGTCCAAATTAGGACATACTGAGACTTAAGACAAAAAGTTGAAATTATGAAGTTAAAAACAGTTAAAAACCATAAAATGTTTGCATTATGACATACTATTTTGGAATTATGACATGGAAAGTTGAAATTATGATATGAGAAGTCAAAATTATGACATAAGTCAGAATTAAAACATAAAATGTCAAAACTGGCATAAATAAAAAAGTCATGACTATGATATGAAAAGTTAAAATGATGAAATTATTTTTTGAAAACTTGAAATTATGAGTCAATATTACGACATAAAAAGTCATATAATGTATGATATTAAAAAAGTCATAACTATGAAGTAAGTCAGAATGGATATAAAGCTCTAAAGACACATAAAGGTCCTAAAGACTTTTTTAAATAAAGTTTCACAGTAACATTGTTAGCAGAAGTTAAAATGAACTTAAATGACACTAAAACGTACTTCTAAAGTGTTTATTTTTAATTTATTAGTTTATTAATATTATTTAATGGACTTCAGCTAATATAAACAGTGTATTTTTTATTAAATAACATTAACAGACATGAATAAATACTGTAACACATATAATACTGATTGTTAGTTAATGCATTAAAATAGCATTAAAATAACCTTATTTTACAGTGTTACTGACTCTTCTTTATGCAAAATATTTTAATAATTTCATTTTGATTTTGGGGAGAAATATGACATGGATGTGTTTAAAGTACGCTGGATTCACTGGTTTATTCCAGTTTTTACAGCAGCACTTCAGATTCAGAATCCAGTCTAAGAGCACAGACTAGTGTGTGATACAGGAACTGTGCTTTAACTCCACACACTCCACATGACTGCACACAGCTCCTCAGACACTGATGATGACAAAGCTTGGAGTGACACAGTGATGCCGTTACTCACTGGTTTTGTGCTGATGTCACCGATGCGGGTTCTGAGGTGTGTCAGTGACGGGAAGGAGCTGATGCTGCATTTACTGCTCTCTCTGTGTTTGTGTGTGTGTGTGTGTGTGTGTCATCCACTGGTGGCCTTATAAATCACAGCACAGTTAAAACCACTGCAACACACACACACTGCACTTTACTGGCGTCTTCATATGAGCTCAGAGACACACTCATCTTAACAACTGCCCACACAAACACACACAAAACCCACAACACACACACAAAAGCATCAATAATTCATCTCTTTTTTTAGAGAGTCAAATGTGGTTTGATTACTCGTATGCTTTTCCTTTGTGGGAAGTTCTTCATCAAGGACACTAGTTCTCAACCAGGGTTATTACTGTTAACTAGAACTAAACTAAAATAATAATAATAAAAAAAAAATAATTGACAAATGAAATTGAACTGAAAATAAAACAATAAACATAACATACAAGTATAAACATAAAGTCTAATACTAATAATCTGTATATGTATATATATATATATATATATATATATATATATAGAACAAAAAAAAAATCTTAAGCTTATTTTATGTCAAAATTTCTCATTTTAGTTTAACTTGGTATATTGAAACACCTAAAGCTAAATAATAATAATAATAATTATTAAATATAATTATAATAATTATATATATATATATATATATATATATATATATATATATATATATATATATATATATATATATATATATATATATATATATATATATATATATATATATATTGAAAACTATTAAAGTGGAAACTAATTTAAATCTCAATGGTACAGAAATAACACTGTTCTCAACTTATTAAAGGAAAAATTTAATTAAAATTAATCAGAATTTGACAAAATATGAAAGTTAGCTTTACAAATCCTGACTAAGTGAAAGAAGATTTTTTTTAAAGCCTTAAATTAAAAGTTTTAACATAGATAGATAAATAAATTATATTTTTGTGTATATTTCATAATATTTAATAAATTTAAAAAAACTGAATAATCGATTCATTATCCTTTTTTAAAAAACCTATTTAATTTCCTAAAAAACTAAGTCAGTTTCATCAAGGTCAAATTAATGTATAATATAATAAGTGAAAATTAACTATTAGGTTTGTCAAACTAAATCTTATTACATAACTCCAACGTAAACACATTTACAGAGGTTTATTTATTAAATTAATTGTATTTTGTTGATGTTATTTAATCGACTATCATTTAATTAATTGCCTTAGGTTGGTACAACTTATGTAATTTATTTATTTACTAAGGTTTAACTAAATGTATTGTGTTGGTCTAATTGAAATTAAGAACTATATAACTGTAATAAAATTTTGAATTGTTTTCAGATATTATGCTGTATCAAAAGCAAAACATGCCAACATACAAAACAGATTTGCAAACACATGGACTTGTGTTTCTAAACATGCGGTTAGTTTCATGTTTCATAATGTGTTTTCATCATTGTTTGTTCCTGCAATCCGTGACCAATTATAACAGACATGAGACCCATCTAGGGGTCAAAACCCAGCAGGATTATTAGACTAATAACTTACTATATAATGCTTTTATTTTTTCTCACCGAACAAAGACCGGTGCATTTCTGTCTTTCTTTGCCAATTGGTTTATTTCTAAAACAAAGGCCAAAATGCGTCACGTCAGTCTAGTTTTCCCAACATCCAGACGCAAACCCCAATGTTAATCGTGTCATTGTGATAATGTCCTGCCAACGCTGATGTCTTAAGAGTCTGAATGCATTCAAACTCAACAGTGTGCAGTTATTGTGCAATCTGTCAGTTGAGCAAGAGTCTTAGAAAGTGTTCAGACATGAAGACAATAAATTTACTAAAAACTATAATGACACGAAAGGGTGTGTCTGCCTCAGGTTTCTGTTTCTTCATCTCTACTCGTCATTGGAGTTATTGGCTTGACAATTCAACATATTCTGTCATTGTACATATTTCGATTTATCTTAAAAATTCATTTTATAAAGGTTAGGGCTGTGTATTATTATATGCATTTCTGATAATGATAAATAAACAATATTTTTCTGAGTATGTTTTTGTGCTTCTACTTTTAGGCCTGTCATGGTAAAATGATTGCTTTAACAGCGTGTGATGTTATACTACAGAGAATGTCGCTCAATTTGCACAAAATAAACCCCAAGACAATCAAAAACACAAGTTGAGAGTCTATGAGAAATGCAGTTAGAATGTCTTATAATTGAAGTTATGAAAGCAAAACATACCCATGTATGTGATATTGTGTTATATATTTATAAGATATGAACTGATATTGACCAAAAAAAAAAAAATCACAATATTCTGGCAGATTTTTTCGATAACAATAATTAAATGAAGCATGTTTTTGTGCTTAAAGAGGTATTTTAGCTGGTTTAAAGGACCCGTTCTTCATGATCCCATGATTTAAACTTTAGTTAGTGTGTAATGTTGTTGTTAGAGTATAAATAATATCTGTAAAATTCTAAAGCTCAAAGTTCAATGCCAAACGAGATATTTGATTTAACAGAATCCGCCTACAAAAAACGACCCGTTTGGACTACATCCCTCTACTTTCTGCAGTAATGACGTCACTAAAACAGTTTTTTGACTAACCTCCGCCCACATGAATACACAAAAAGGGGGCGTGGCCTTGTTGCGCTCTAACGGAGAAGAGGAAGAGCTGGGTTTGTGAGCTCTCTTTGTTGCCGAAACCAAATATAATTAAATAAGACAATATTCCGTGTAAAATGTAACTCACTCAATATTAACTTCTTGTTTGTTGGACTGTTGTATAAAATCAATCACACATGTTGATATTCGTGAAAACAGCACTCGTGTGTAATATTAATTTCTTATCAAAATCCCACACAGGGATATTTTTTGCGTTCATAACTTGAATTATGGGGTCATCATAACTGCAGATAGGCTTCACTCAATGCTTTTGGAGCGTTGTTTTAAACTCCAACGGCCTTTAAAATATCTTCGTTTGTGTCTCACAGAACAAAATGCACACAGGTTTGGAAGAAGAATTACTAAAGCAAAGTTTGAATTTGGTTCTTTAAAGCGAAAACTTTAAGCATCTCTGGTCTTGCACTTTCTGAACTCTGCAACATCTCCAAGATGCTTCAAGAAAGCTACCCGAAAAACTATGTGCAAGTGCACCGAGGACAAAAACTAATTTAAACGCAAAGTATGGTGATACCAAATATTGGTTTGATTGACATTGTTTTTGAAAGCATCCTCACTTTACAGCATTTTTTACACAAGTGTCTAAACCTTTCTCAGTACTGTAGCTTTGCAGGAAGGTTCTTCTGGATTTAGTCTTTTTGAGTTTCTTGTATTTCAGACTGATGATGATCAGATCAGATCTCTGTGTGCAGCGCTGGATGCTGTTAGACTCCTCGTGCATGGAAAAATCTCACTGGATTATCACAATTCATTGAAATAGATATGTTTGGAAATATAAAATTACATTTCCTAATGACACACTACAGTAAAAGATGGAAATAACAGACTGAAAACCCAAATTATTATAATTTTTATTATTATTATTTTAAATACCAATAAAACTTTTGCACAGTAGTTTATATTTATAATCTGGACGATACCACTTATTTTGTTTTCGATATGAATCTGATACTTTTAAAGTCCAGTTTCGGCAATGTCCATACAATACTTCTAAACTGAACTTTTAAATTAAATAAATAAATAAACTACTAAGAGTCAAATGGGTAACGCTATACCCACTTAACATTATATTTTAAACACATTATAGCATTCATTACGACGTATTTGCAACTTATTAGGTTATATTATTGATCACACGTGGTAAAAATATGTTTACTGTAGTGGTAACCATGGAAATCTACAAAATACTATTGAACTACAATCACTTTAGTAAAACCATGGTTCATTTTCATAAGGGACTGTCAGGCTCCTGCATGCATGAAATGCAACCTTTTTATTCTGACAGTATATTATTTATATTAACATTACAGAATAACATGACCAATATGAACTTTTAACAACTTAATTTGAATAAACGTAACTGCACAAACAATTTCAGTTTGTTTATTTATTTATTTTTTCTGTCCTCTGATACGCACTTTTCTGGGATGCATTTCCCAAATGCTTCAATGGTTTCTTATGATGCTTTTGGGAAACGCAGCTCTGTTTGAATGCACAGAAGTGAGTGAACGCTCTCTGATTAGTTCTGTCTTACAACAATTGCATGTGTTCAGATGAGCAATACAATAGCTAGTTTTATCATACACAATTATTATTCGTCCAATCCAGTGCATATTGCATGCATTATTATTATTATTATCATTGCATGCATTAATTTGTTTTTGATAAACAAAATCATTGGTTAAAAAGAAAAAGAAAGCTTAGTAGTTTAAAATATCAATTCCATTCATAATTGAATATATACCACAAATATTTGACAAACATATTTGTCTTATAGAGTCGATTTTTGAGTTGCGCGAAACGAACTTCGACCGATTTCGCCCCGATATAAATGCTAAAATTACTTTAGATTCCGCTAAAAGTTATTAGGTAAATAAACATATAATTAAAACGTCAATCAAGCTCAGTTTCTCAGACACAGTGTTCAGTTGTGAAGCAGGGCGGAATAAAGAGGGCGGGCGCGAATAGAGGAAACATCCTCGTTTATCGGCAAATACAGACACGGTAGAGATGGATGAGAGAGTTAATTTGGTTTAACCGCATGTTTCATTAACCTGTGGATGAAAGACAAGCTTCAGCAAGAGTTCAGCGAGTCGTGTTCACATGGGGTTTGTGTTTGGGGCGTCAGTCTGTCTCCTCTCGCAGGGATGTCCGCTCAAGGGTTACTGAACAGCGTCTTCTCGTGTTCCTCTTCGGGCTCTAAGACCCTCGCGAAGAGGAAACTGCAGCAGACTCGCAGTTTGGACTCTGCGCTGGTCCGGAGCTGCGGGACGCCCGGTGACCTCGGAGACCCCGACGGGCATCGCTCCGTGTGCTGGAGCTCGAGCTCCACAGCTGGATTCACCGACAGCCGAAGCGCTCCGGAGAGTCTCTCCTCCTCAAGTTTATCGGCATCTTCCGACGCGTCGTCGATCTCCAGTCTTCACTTCGACCACAGGAGCGGAAAACGCAACGCGTCCACGGATTTATCGCTCAACATCTCTGGTTCAAACAACATCTTCTCACCGAGGAAGTGGCTTCAGAGAAAGCTGCCTCAGTCGGATGCTCTTTCGCACCATCTCTGTAAATCTGAGGTAAGATTATTAAAATGCAATCTATATGAGGATTTCAAACTAAAACTGTTGTTGACATCAGGCGTCAGTCTCCTATGACTATTAAACATGTTTTTGAATAGAAGTTTGCAAATTTCAAAACACAATGTTCTGTCTTTTCTCGAGTATGAGTTTTTTTTTTTCATGCATTGTTGACAAATTCACATTTATTATGATATAGCCTATTAAATATATGCTTATAGGAAGAGTGTTTCTTTTCTTCTTCTTTTTTTTAATGCTCACTTAGTCTTTTAAGATTTTCTCTACTTTTAATCAACTGTATGCATTTTAAATTGTCATGTGTTGTGACTTTTTTTCCCCTAATATGCAAATATCTAACATAGTCTTGTAATTAATATGAGCACTCATTTAAACCGCACAGTCGTTTTATTACAATTTAAAGAGTGCACACTGGCCGTTTTAACAGAGCAGCTATTTTTAAAGTCAACAATTAGCATTTTATCTTGGCAGTAGATGCATATCATGCCTGAACAGATGCATAATGATGATGAAGCATGAATCCAAGTTTCAGTATTGAGATCGGCACTTTCTGGTTCTTTTTAAATCACCATACCATAACTTCTCATATAATATGGTTGGAATAGTCATTCATCAAATGTTTTGTCCCGAGGAACCTCCCAATCAATTTATCTTACAAGAGCCAGAACTATAGCTGCAGTGAAGTGAAAAAGTGATGTGACATACATACTGCAGCAAGTTTCAAGAGTATGCTTGCATAGAAACTAGAGCTGGGAAAAAAAATGCACAGACAAGAACAAAAACAATGTTTAATGGAAATTCATTTATAGAGTCTATGACTAGTGGATGATGCTGTTTCTTGAAGGTTGGGAACAGATCAAACGGAGGTTGGATGTTTGATCCTCCACAGAGCAACAGAGACAGTGAAGGTTCTGGAAAGAGGCTTGCACATTGTTTTGATGGAACCACCAAGTCACACTTGCTTAGTGATGATAGAGGATGGGAAAAAACATAAACCTGTAGGAGTGTATTGAGGTAAGAGGGCGCCAATCCTGTGACAGGCTGACGTCAAACCTTGAATTTAATGCAGCCGGCTGAAGATAACCAGTGGAGTGTGACCAAGAAGCCTGCGACATGGACTCTGTCTGGTTGATTGACGCTCAGACACGCAGAGAGTGTGGACTGGAGGATCTAGTGCTTCAGCTCATTGAAGGCAGTAGACAGCGCTGGTAGGATGAAGACAGATGACTTGGCGAGAGCTCTTGCTAGCTGCAGGGTTTCAGCTGCAGACAACAGGGAAGTCTTCATGGAATGTCCGCTTTCCTCCACTGCTGAATCCAATACAAATATAAAATCCGAACCCTAAAGACAGCTGAAGATATTTAACTCATACAGTGGTTTAGCTGCTGATCCTTACTTTAATAAATGCATTATCTTCAAACCATTTTACTCTACACCAAATACCACTGGGAAAAAAATGAGAATAATTCAATGCAATAAAGTGTGCATTGTTGTTGTCATTGTCAGCTGATTGAAAAATTGTATTTGCATGCATGCTTATAATGACAAATTAATGTGCAGTAAATGGGACTTTATTAAAGTGCAACCTGTTCTCAAGAAGTTTAGGATAAATGAATGTGGCATTAATCTCACACTTGCCAAGAAATGCCAATGAAAGTGCTTGTTTTTTTTTTTTGTTTTTTTTTTTTTGTAGTAGCTTTGCAAAGATAAGTAATTTGAACTAATGACCAGAGACAAATCAACAAACCCCTCTTTAAAAATTAATGCATGCTTAAAGAAAAAAAAGTCTAACTGTGGCCACAATATTAAGAAATCAAAACACCAAATTTGTAGATGTTTGTGTTGGCCAGCCCAAAGGGGAGCTCTCTTTGTAACAGTTACCTAACCACTCAGGAATCTGGAGTTTATAAAGCTCCTCCTATAAAGCAGTTCAGCTGTGTCTTTTAGAGCACTGCTTTTTCTATTATCTGGCCAATGAAACAGACAGGCAGCAATAGCCAGACTTTGTTTTACTGGCACCTGAAATCTCTTTTACAAACCACATGTGCAAAAAAAAGTCCTAAATATCGGCTTTGAAAACCGAATCAATGCAATAAAGTCTGTGCACTGTATGCTTTGACTTATCTTGAGCATTCACAGTGGCTCATTTGCAGATTAGTATTCTACTTAACCAAACACAACAGTATTACGTGTGCATCTTTGCTTCCCTTTGGCTTCTTTGCCTGTCGCAGACGGTTTCAGAGAAATCAGTTGCAGTCACAAGCTTAACAATGTTAAGATCTCGAAGCAAAGTGCTCTGATATGTCTCACTAAAATACAGCCACTTTAAACTTTTATGGGACTGCTTTTAACTTGTTTTATACGAATTCCCATTTTTGGTCAAATCGCATTTGTCTGTGCTCTTAGACTGGCTGAAAATATTAGATGTTATGATAAACGTTTTATCGAGAAGTTGCTGTGAAATCGTATTTATTTATTGGCATTATCTGAAAAACAACCAAACAACAATGAAAACGGCATATGCTCTTTCAATATATTCTTTGAAAACAATTAAACCGAAGGAGCTTTTTGTCAGTAGGCCCACATTGTTCTTTTCTAGGACTGTACACACTGTTGCATAAACTCTGGAGCTCTTTGTACTGTGTTTGAAGAGAGCGTGTAGTTCTTCAGTGAAGTGACATCTGGTTTACATGAAGTCTGCGTCCGCTTCTATTTCTCACAGCAGAGCAGTATGACATGATCTTTGGCAGCGCTACCCATGCACATACTTCTTCCCACTGGAGACTGTCAACTGAGCACAACAGGGTCTTTACCATCACCACCGATAAAACTAACATGTACTTTTGATTGCCAATAGAGCGCCTCATGGGAACGTCTAAAATTAGGCAGCATTTGAAGTTATTTTGCATTACATTGTTTCCCTTCCCATTCTTTGGAAGCGTTTGTTTTGACAGGTTGCAGTGATTCAACACTGTTGAGTGTAGATGGCAGGATCTTTTACATTGAGAAGCATTGGAGAATATGTGGTTCGTTCACAGGCCGTTGGAAGTGGGGCATGTTCACGAAGTCTGACTCACCTCGAGCTGTTTTCAGTTGGAGCAGAGCCAGCTTTAAAGACTTTTTCAGAGTTTTTCGCTAAATGGTTTAGATTATTGCATCTTTTCAAGGACAAGTATAGTTGCATGCAACAAACATCTCTGATCCCCAAAGTCATGGGTCTGATGAGTGGAAAAAGTTTGGACCCTTTCTAGCTACGTACATTAAAGCAATTGCAACATCAGTATCAGCATAACCTTTAACCTTTTTGCATTTTCTCTGCCAATCATGTATGTGTAATGCAGTGCGCGCACACACACACACACACACACATGTGCAGCACATGTTTATGTTCAGAGGCGTACTGAAGAATCGTGACCCTGTGTTAAAGGAAGAGTAATAACCCCGAAATTAAAACCTGACCCTCAGGCCATTCCTGATTAGGATGAATTTGTTTTCTTCATCAGATTTGTAGAAATGTTGCATTGCATCACTTGCTCTCCAATGGATGCTCTGCAGTGAATGGGTGCCGTCAGAACGGGAGTCCAAAAACATCACAATAATCCACAGCACTCCAGTCCATCAGTTAACATCTTGGGAAGGCAAAGCTGAAACGAATCCATCATTAAGACATTTTTAACGTCAAAACATTGCTTCTGGCTAAAATGTTAGAGTCCCTATCCATAATTGCTTTGTCCAGTGAAAAGGTCTGGTCTGAATCAGAGTACACAAGCCAGAACAGATCGAAACAAACATGTCTAAAGTGAGAGACAACAGAGGATCCATTGGTGAGCAAGTGATGTAATGCTATATTTTTTCCCAAATCTGACGAAAAACAATCTCATCTACATCTGGGATGGCCTGAGGGTAAAGACATTATCGGCAAATTCCTATTTTGGACTGACATATTCCTTTAAAATGCTTTAACCAAAGGGTCAAGTATTTAAATGTAGACTGGTCTTCTGATAAAAATGTATAAATTGTTTTCATTTTGTTATGCTAGATGTTTCACAAATTCTATTTAGAGGCTTTTTAATGCATGAAAGTGGCTTATTTCTGTCCTCTAATCTTGAATTGGTTTTGGAAAAATAACTTTTTCTCCTAAGAAGTCTTACACATTTCAATGCTCCAGATCATGGCTGCACACATAATAGTAATAATAAAAATCATAAAAATCAAGATAATGATTGCACAATTGACTTAATCGTGCAAATAGATGATTGCACCATTCCATTAAGGTCGGCTAGTTGCATTAAAGCTTTTTTACAACACATCGATTGATCATAATAAGGGACTTGTCTGTGTTTGCACATGCGTTCAGTGATGAATCAGATGCATCAGTCTATTCTAATAGACCTGTGAATGGTGACAGCTGTTCCTAAAGCGTGCATGAGTCACAATTTAATGTTCTGTTTCACTTCTGCTTGCCGTTGCAAATGACGACACTTTTGCATGGACAAGCATCTCTCGCTTGTTTGTGTTTGTTTATTGCAAAGAGTTTTGTTTCTATGGCACTCAGTTTTTTCCAGCTTCATGTATCAATTAAATCCACTCAATCTTGATTATTTCCCCACACCAGTTTCCTTTGGAGTCTGGTTGGAAAGAGTTGAAATAAGCGAGAGGAAGATGTGTTTCCGTTGTCACACAGCCACTGTATGACTTTCATGTGTTCTTCTCCGAGGGTGCGTCCTGACTGACTCAGTGATGTTGAAACCCAGAATGCCGTACTTCCTGTTTCTTTGTGCCACTTTGTCGGGGGTTTGGCACCGGGAACAAGATCAAGTCATTATTTATTATGCTCTTACATCATCAGAGCTATTAAATAGGATTGTTCAGGACATTCATGAATAACTGAACTATTTGTACCTTTTTTTATCATTTATTAGTATTGTTTGGTTAAAGAGGCAGTTGAATTGGAGATTTGACTCTATTTTAGTTCATGAGTTTGAATTTGAAGCGGAGTGACCCACAGGAATTTACATTTAGAATTTAATTGACAATTTTTTTTTAAGTTACATTTTACTATTCCAACATATGTGCAAGCACAGATTAGAATGTTTTAAGGTTTGACGTGAAAGTGACAGTAAATATATTCGTAATGTTACATTTCAAATAAAAGCTGTTCTTTTGAACTTTCTGTTCATCAAAGAATCCTGGAAAATAAATTGTATCAAGGATTCCACAAAAATATGTTCTTAATATCAACTAAAATAAAGACTAATGATGATGAGTAATGATGCTGAAAATTCAGCTATGATCACAGGAATAAATTACATTTTACTACACATTGACGTAGAAAATGCTTTTTGAAATTGTAAAAATATTTAAAATTTTTACTGTATTTTTGATCAAATTAATGCATCCTTGGTGAGCAGGGGGAAAAACAGCAGGAATTGATCTGGAATTTTGAGTTGCATAATCTGAATCAAAAATGACGTGAACCCTTTCTTTTGTCTGGTATTTGTCACTGTGTACTTTTCTTTCCAAAGCCACTATACAAACAGCAGTGCGTCACAAAGCATGTGTCCACTTGTTTTACTGTGTCATTCTTCAGGGAAAGACGTGACACTCCCAGAGGACTCACTTTCTTCCCTTCGGTGACTCAATAGCTGGAAGCGATAAGTCTGTAAAAGTGACATTCTCACAATAAACCGTATAACAATGCTGTGAAGCTGTACAAAAAGAAATCCTTCAGTCAAGAGCAGTGAGTGATTTTCTCTGTCCTTTCTTGTTTGATTAATATTAAACACACAGTCTGCGGCAGGAATACAAGGCTGCTGTCACTTTAAGAGCCGCGTGGATCCAATTTACTGTTACACACGTATTTTAATTCTCAACTGTTTGTTAACTTATTACATAGCTAGCAATCATTTATGTGATTAATCACTAAGTGCTGCATTTTGACACATTTTTGCATGCGTTTAACTGTTTAGAAATGCACATTAAGGTAAAAGCATCAATGCATGTTGTCTTTTGCACTTTTAAAAACATGAATAAATCTAATAAACTTTAATAAATCAAGTACGTCCTATGTTGCTAAAGTCATGCTACTGTACAAGGTTTTACTGATTTGCATGTGAAATTGGGTTTTTATGGAAGAGCGAAAGAACACTGCTGGGAAACTGCTGTTTTATCTTGGTTATTGAAATCGAAATCAAATCTGTATTTTAAATTAATTGCACAGCTCATAACACACAGATAACACCTATTATCTACTTTTTTTTTTAAAATACTTCTTTGTGTGTGTTTTGCTATTTCAAAACCAAAACAAATTGATGAAATGAATGTGGATAGCAGCTCAGATTACTTGTTCTTTGGGGAGAAATGTTTGAGAGCTTTTGGTTGCAGACTTTGGTTTCTTGGGAAATCTGAGTAGTTTGAGATTTGTTTGTGATTGCTTCTGAAACTCTAGCGAAAATGCATGAGATTAAGAATGCAATAAAAGAGTTTCATTGCTGTTGAGAAGAAACTGAGATTTAAAAGAGATCTCACTCGTGTTTTTCCTATCCTATGGGAAGCGGACTCCCATGATGCATTGGCTCAAGCGTAGCTAGCGTGAAGACAGCATTTAGTAAGAAAGCAGCACTGTTTGTTTTCCTTAAGACATTCTTCAGAGAAGCCTTTGAATCCCCAAGCTCTTATCTCCTATCAAGACGAAAGTGGCTAAACTGATCCAGAGAGAGAAAAACCACAGGAAAACTGAGTTTTCTCAAGTCTCAGGAAATCTGTTAGATCACTGTCTGCATTTCAGTGTTTTTTTTTTTTATTTTTTATATCAGCATATATTTGTAGGACTGCATGATTTGGGGAATTTTTATTTATTTCTGGGGGGAAAAAGTTATTTAATATGCAAAAATAAATAAATAAAAAAGGCACAACTTGCCAAAATTTTGTGATTTATAAATCAAAAATTATAATAATATTTAATATTTAATCATATTTAAATGATATTTAAAATTTTAATAAATAATAATATTTATGGCTTAATTTTATTTTCAAACATTAAGCCATTTAACTTTTTCGCTAATCCATCCTTTAAAATCAGATATTCGCAGTAAGCCGTATCATGATTGTTGTTGTTTTTTTTGTTTTTTTTGTTTTTTATCAATTGTGTGGCCCTTTTGTATTTTTAAATACATTTTAATAGAATTGATAAAACTATACAATATTGACAGTATTTATAAATCACTCAGAACTGAATGAAAACAATGGCATGTGTTAAATAAATGTAATGCTGTTAAACATTGCATCATTTAAATTATTTTGAACATCGACAGATTTGTAAATATTTCTATGTACATTTTTACATATAAAAGCTGTTCATACAGTACGCTGATATAGTACATGTTATAAAATATGTGTGTGTTAGAAGCACATGTTATGATTGAATACTAATGAGATCATGTTGGTGGAATCGCAGCTGGGCCTGAAATTACCATCAGACACAAATGTGATGCTCATTTGATGATCCTCAAGTATCTGTTGTTAGACAGCTGTTCGGATGAAGCTGTTTTATGTTGATGAGCGAGGCTTTCATTTCGGCTAAGTGTAGTGGTTGAGTGGCACTACAGCACCAAAGGATGAAGCAACGCGTTTGGGGTTTTCTCTTAATATCTTTTAAATTAAAATGTTCACAAGTCTTCTGCTCACTGTTAACATTTTGTCTTACCTGTGATATTGTACATTGTGTTGTTGATGCATTGGATGTTAATGACTGCAGTACATCCCATGTGGGGTTCTTTGCCTTATCTAATATTTATATTTTATTATACAATTCTAGAAATGGAACTATTGGAATTAGTGGAACACAAGACTTCTGTAAAAAAAGAAAAAAAAATACAACAACAGACGCAAAGTTTCTTGAGGAAATGCAATACTTTTGAAAGAGAATGCAAATGTTTTATGAGTGAATGTCAATTTTCTTGCGAAAACACAATACATATTTAAGAGAAAGTAAAAGCATTGAAAAATATTTTTCCTGTTGATATTTTACTTTAAAATTTAAAAACGTACTGTGTACACTACTGTTAAAAAGTTGTAAATGTTTTTGAAATAAGTTTCTTTTCTGCATTAATTTACAGTAAAAATTGTGAAAAAATATTACAATTTAAAATTAGTGATTTTTATGTTAATATGTTTTAAAGTGTAATTTATTTCTGTGATGCTCCGCTGTATTTTCAGCATCATTCCTCCAGTCTTCAGTGTCACACGATCTTCAGAAATCATGAAAATATGATGATTTAGTGCTCAAGAAACATTTCTGATTATTATCAGTGTTGAACACAGTTGTGCTGCACAATATTTTTATGTATGCAATGTTGCATTTTTTTTCTTCAAGATTATTATTATTATTATTATTATTATTATTATTATTATTATTATTATTATTATTTTGAAAGTTCAAAAGAACATAATTGATTTGAAATTAAACAAATGTTGTTGTTTTTTTACTTCCAATGTGAAGCCAGGCTTATTTAATACCACATCTTTTTTTGTTTTGTTATCTTGTACGCTGATATTTCTCTGGATTTCAGTGGGAGAGCTCGTCTGCTGTCTGGAAGAGCAGAGATTTTATGCCGGAGAATGATGAACTGCAGGTTTTAGTTGGGTGTGTACTGTAGTACTTAAGCAAGAATGCCATAAGTTAATGTTATGATGACATTTTTCATTAATATCACATGAGTCGGATGAACTTTCTCTGTGAAGACTTGACCATTATGGTGCAACACCTTTAAATATCTGTTATATATGGTATAAACGACTTTCATATTGTTCTAACCAGGCCTTGTATCAAGGTATTTGAAGATTTAAAGTCAACTTTATAGGTTGCACAAAGTGAGATCTGAACACTTTTGACCTGAACATGCCTGACCTCACTGATGCTCTTGGGAGTGAATCCCTGCATCCATAAACCAGCATCTAATGGAAAGTCTTTCCACTGTGTGTGTGTGTGTGTGTGTGTGTGTGTGTGTGTGTGTTTGCTACTGTGTGTGTGCACTTGGATAAGTTAAATGCAGAGCACAAAATCCGAGTATAGGATGCAATGCATCACTTCATTAAAAGTTTGACAAATGTTCAAAATGGTGAACAAAAAGCCATATATTACAATGTATTTTCTTTCTGTCTTTTGCTTTCCCCTGAGAAAGCTTTCATTAGCAAAACTTTTCCGTTTGCATGCAGAACTATTATAATGGAAATATAACATGTTGGGAGGCAGCGGAACACAGTTCTTTTGCAAGAGAATGGAAAGATTCTCAAGTGAACACAATACCTTTGCAGAATCAAATGAAACACAATGCTTTTGCAAACAATGCAAGCAAATGCAAAGTAATGTTCTTACTTTTGCAAGATTGAACAAAGTTTCTTAGAAGAACACAATACTTTTTTGAGAGTGAACACAAATTTTCTTAACAAAACGCAAAGTTTCATATTGGAAACAAGCAAAGTTGGGAACGTAATACTTTTGTGAACAAATGCAAATATTTTGCAAGTAGATGCTAAGTTTCTCTGGGGAACACAATATTTTTCTGAGAGCGAAAAAACTTTCTTAGTGTAACGAAGTACTTTTGCGAAAACGCAAGCTGATGCAAAGTTAGTTTCTTACTTTTGCAAGAGTGAGTGGATTCTTAGTGGAATCAAATATTTTTGCGAGAACGAACACGTTTCTTGGTGAAATACAATACTTTTTGCTTGAGAACGCAAATGTTTTGCAAGCAAATGCAAAGTTAGTTTCACATGGGAACAAAATCCTTTTGCAAGAACAAGCACAAAGTTTTTTTTTTTGCGGTATGCAATACTTGTATGAGTGCGAACACAACGTTTCTTATCGTAATGCAAAGTTTCTTAGGGGAACAATACTTTTGCAAGAACAAACTAAAATTTTCTTCTTTGATGTTTTGCAAGTAAATGCAACATTTCTTAGGGGAATCATAGTACTTTTCAGAGAACGAATGCAAAGTTTCTTAGTGGAACACAAGTCTTTTACGAATAAATGCAAATATTTTGCAAGAACAGACAAAACACAGATTCTCGAGGGAATGTAATTCTTTGCAAAAGATTGCAAATGTTTTTTGAGCATATCTAAAATTTCCCGTGGAAACACAATAAGTTTACAAGAGAATGCAAAAGCAGTGAAATACATCTGTTTTTTTGTTTTTCAGCACTATTAGGGACTCCATTTGGTAATGTACCATCTATGAGTAGAAACATATTGAATAATAAAAATAGATGATTCTAAAAATAGATAATAGAAAATAGATGGAAGCAGGTAATGTCTTTGCCCGTGTGCAATGTGTGATTTCATCAGGGTTATTATGCAAGCAGATGAGGAACGGCTGGTGTTTGGATTGAGTGTTGACCTTCTGCAGCTGGGAAGGAAATGCTCAGTGAATGTTTGACTTGTGCTGTGCATGCATGTGGTCCAGTTCTCTAAGTTTATGAGTTTTGGCTTGAGCAGAAAAGTGAAATAAAATAGTGCGGTTGCATCATGTCACATATGCTACACAATGACACATATTCGAAGGTATTTACTTTATGATAAAAGGAGAGAGTTGCACTGAAGGGGAAAACGATCAATATTCAGTTTCCCACACAAAGACTTGCATGCAAACTAATGCATGAGTAATATGGACTACTGTTTTGTTTTCATTTTTTGGAGCTTGATCATAATGAACTGTTGCATTAAAAAAAAAGCTTCTTCGAAGGAAATGTGTTCCAGGAAGAATGCATGAATAACTAATGTTTTTAAAGGAATAGATCAACCATGAATGTCATTAAGTTCACCTGTAATTGTTGGAAAGGCCTTAGAAATGGGTCAGTATTTCTCATTGTTGCTGGACTGTAAGCCTCTTTGGGGCTGGACTCATATGACAGTTTCCACTTCAACGTGGATCAAAGAAAGCATAATCTGGTCAAGGCAGATTTACGGCTGGTTCATCAGAGGTCGTGAGTATCTGCCTGCACTGTCTGTTTCCTTCCTAACCGCTCATTAGGGCTGGACGATACAGAAAAAAAAAGAAGAAAAAATAAATAAATAATTAAATAAAAGTATTATAAATGTTGGTATAATTTTTTTTTTATTTATTTAAATAATTATATAATAATAAGTATATTACGCATATAATAATTAAAAAAAATATATATATTTTTTTTATAATTACTCATTATTTTACACAGTAATTATAGCTATAATTGAATTACCAGTAGTAAAACATAGTAAATTTAAATGGGATGCACGTTGTTAAATATAGTAAAAACTATTATTAAAATAGTCGAGGTATGTTTTCATAATCAAGACGTTAATATTAATAAGCAGAGGTGATATTACCTATCAGACGGTTTTTATTACACAACACAGATTGTTAATGATTTGTGAAAAAAGGTCTAACTTGGTCTGAGATTCCTGGCTAAATTTACTTCAGTGGTCATTCCCAGAAAGCCCTAGAAGGGAAAGAGGAGTAAAGGGGAAAACCAACAACACACGAGTGTCTGAAAGGGTCTGGGTTCGATTTCTCAAGTCCAAGGAGATCAGGATGATCAGCGAACGTCTGTGTAGATGCCAGGAATTCTCCAGTGCTTGTCACTGCATGTTCACGGAGACCTGGGCTTATTCTGAAGGAGTATAGAGACACTGTGTGTGTATTTACTGTATCTGTCCAAACATCACAATATAAGAGCAGGACTACCACTGAGAAAGATGACGTGAGCTCTGAGGTTGCTGTAGAAAACACAAGATTTTTTAAGAAATAACATCCTGAAATGAGATGCACCATTTTCAAAATGCTTGCACATGGAATAATTATGTTGTATTATGTAATTATGTTATTGAAAGAAGTCTCTTCTGCTCAGCAAGGCTGCTTTTATTGCATCAAAAAATACAGTAAAAATTGTGAAATATTATTAGAATTTGAAATAACTGTTTTCTGTGTGAATCTGTGTTGAACTGTAATTTATTTCTGTGATGCTCCGCTGTATTTCCAGCATCATTCCTCCAGTCTTCAGTGTCACATGATCTTCAGAAATCATGAAAATATGATGATTTACTGCTCAAGAAACATTTCTGATTATTATCAATGTTGAACACAGTTGTGCTGCACAATATTTTTGTATAAACTGTGATACATTATCAGTTGAACATTGGGGAAAATATGTAAAAAAAAAAAAAAAAAAAAAAAAAAGAAGAGTCACTTTTATCCAGCACTGAGGCATTAAATCGATCAAAAGTGACAGAAAAGGCATATATAATGTGGCATAATATTGTTTTCTTTCAAATAAATGCTGTTCTTTTTAATTAAAGCAGTTTAACAAAAACATCAAGTACCATTATTAACAACTGAGTATCAATAATAACTAATAATAATAATAATAGATCACTAATTCATCATATTACTCTGATTTCTGAAGATCATGTGACACTGAAGACTGGAGAAATGATGCTGAAAATACAGCGGATTATCACAGAAATAAATTACACTTTAACAGAGATTCACATAGAAAACAGCTGTTTTAGATTATAATAATATTTTACATTTTATTGCATTTTTGATGAATTAAACGCAGCCTTTCGTGAGCAGAAAATACTTATTTATTTCTTATTCAATATTAAAAATGTTAATTGTTCCAAACTTATGACCGGCAGTGTATATATTGTAATGTTTTTTTTGAAGATGCTGCTTTATTAAAGAGTTTGTCCTTCTCTGTGTCTCTTGTAGGGAGATTTCACCTGTAAGAAAACAGCCGGTCATCATTTCCACATGCAGTCGGTTTCCATTCAGAGTCTGTCGGAGCTGGAGAGAGTCCGGCTGCAGGAGGTCGCTCTGGTCAGACTGATGAAAGACTTCGATTTGGGATGCCAGATCACCATCCCCAAAGGTACACGCTCTCATTTCAAAACGTCAGAGGCATCCTGAAGTGTCACTTGTTTGATTACCTTAACATTGTTGTAGTTATTTTCCGTTCTGTTTCTGATGTTTTGAATGCGTCATATCTTTTCCAGATGGCCAGAAGCGGAAAAAGTCACTCCGGAGGAAGCTGGATTCTTTATCGAAAGAAAAGAGAGACAAAGGTGTGCATTTGGTCTGTAGATAAGTGTAGAACATGTATTTTCTCAATAGGTTTTAAAATTGGGGATAAAAACAGGAATCACAATATGGTCTAATGTTATTAATAAAATCCAAAAGGTAATGATGTAATTAAATGTGATTGACTTTGACAGTAAAAATGCAAAGAGATTGCTTATGATAATGTTGATAAATTATGACAATTTTTACTGTGATGTTTATATTCTAATATGTTGTCTTTGGTTGAATTTTTTTTTAGATCACATTTCATCTTCTTCATTTTGAATAAGCTGGAAGTTGTACTTTTCAAAATAAGAGTCCCACAATATATTTTTTTTTAAATTTTTTTTCACATTTTTAATACAGATATTTTACTAGTATCAGAAAATTAATCATTTTATTGCCCTTTTTAAACACATATATATATATATATATATATATATATATATATATATATATATATATATATATATATATATATATATATATATATATATATATATATATATTATCCTAGAACTATTTATTGCTGTAGTATATATATATATAAATATAGGAATTCTGAAATTACTAAAACTGAAATACTATATAGACATTTTTTAAAACAGTAAAAACAAATAAAAATGACTAAAAATGTAACTAAAATTTACAATTAACAGCAAGCAGAAAATGTAAAAATAAAATAATTGAAAACTGTAATAGTATATCATTGATAATTAAAAATAAAAAAATGCACTTTTAGGAATAGACAAAGATATCAGTAGCTATTTGACCTGTTATAATATAAGCACTGGCCAATAACGGTGTCAATAAAACACCATTTCACATCAACATTTATGCATTTAGCAGATGCTTTAATCCAAACCAACTTGAAATAGAAGAGCATGAAATGATTGCTCACAGTATTCATAATTATTTTTTATTTAGAAGGAACATCTGAGCATCTGAACAAAGAGTCACGTGATCAGTGACACTCATTTACTCGCGCTTGATTAGTCACACAGAAATACTGCATAGTCTGCTTTTAAATTACATCTTAATATTTAAATCCTAAAACATTTATTTACAGGTTTAAATAATGAATAAATATCAAATGTTTGAACTCCTATAGCTCCACTAAGATGATAATATTTGTGACCCTGGAGCACAAAAACAGCCTGAAGCATCTGGGGTATATTTGTAACAATAGCCCAAAAAATTAGTAAGTATTAGTATTAGTAAGTAAAGATCATGTTCCATGAAGATATTTTGTAAATTTCCTACCATAAATATATCAAAACTTAGTAATATATGCATTGCTAAGAATTCATTTGGAGAACTTTAAAAGTGATTTTCTTTATTTATTTATTTTTTGTTGCACCCTTAGATTCCAGACTTTCAAATAGCTGCATCTCAGCCAAATATTGTATCATGCATCAATTCAAAGCCTCTTTATTTAGCTTTCAGATGATGCATAAATCTCAATTTATAAAACTGACAGGTTTTTGTGGTCCAGGGTCACACATAAAGTGCTTTGACCCAGAATGCAGCGTGACAGCAGTGATCCGCCTGAACAGCTGTGCAGTAAAGTGTGCTGGAATGCAGACGCTCCCGCTGCGCTCCGACGGACATGGGGATATAACAACAACAATCCAAGACGCTCCGATTATTTGTGTTAAAGATCAGACCTTGACGGATTCATTTCAGGTTTACGTTAAACTGCGACTTCTGTGTTTGAAGGAGTGAGATGTTCAGTGTGGAATGTCACAGTGCAAAAATGTTTGTTTATGCCATATTTTATTATTTATTAAGCCATATCAGATAAGCAGGAGTGTCTGTGTGATATTGGTATATATATATATATATATATATATATATATATATATATATATATATATATATATATATATATATATATATATATACCAATATAGCACACAACAAAATTACTAAAACTAACTAAAATTAAAATGAAAACTTAATTTTATAAATTAAATGGATTAAAGATATTAATAAAAACAATATTGGTATTTTAATGATACACAAAAGCTAATTCTTAATCAAAATCAGGGGCTGCCAAATGAGACGAATATAAATGGAATGTAAAATTAAAGTGAATAAATGTAGCTGCGCTATAATAGTGATTATAGCTTAGTGTGATCATCAAATGAAAGCCTGCAATTTAATGTTTATCTTGGAGAGGTGAGGTTTCCAAGTCACAACATCTAACTACTGGGGTGCCTCAAGGCTCAGTTCTTGGACCACTTCTCTTCTCTGTCTACATGGCATCATTAGGTTCGGTCATTCAGAAACAAGGCTTTTCATACCACTGCTATGCTGATGACACTCAACTCTACCTCTCATTCGCATCTCAGCTTGTCTAACAGATATTTCTTGCTGCATTTAGGTAAATGGGTGTAGAGCCAGTGGTAGTTTTGTAGGCAAACATCAATGCCTTGAATTTCATGCGAGCAGCTATTGGAAGCCAGTGCAAATTGATAAACAGAGGTGTGACGTGTATTCTTTTTGGCTCATTAAAAATTAATCTTGCTGCCGCGTTCTGAATTGATTGTAAAGGTTTGATAGAACTGGCTGTAAGACCTGCCAAGAGAGCACTGCAATAGTCCAGCCTGGACAGAACAAGAGCTTGAACAAGGAGTTGTGCAGCATGTTCCCAAAGAAAGGGCTTGATTGTTCATCCCAAAGAAGCACAAAGTCACTTTTACGGACTTTTAAATTAAATGTTCCCTCCTGGTGGAATGACCTCCCCAACTCAATCCGAGGAGTCCTTAGCCATCTTCAAGAATTGGCTTAAAACACATCTCTTCCATCTTTATTTGACCCTGTAACTTTAACACTCACTATTCTAATTCTATTCTTAAAAAAAAAAATCTTTAACTTTCTAAACCTTTTGTATTCTATTTTTTTTTCATTTATTATGCAATTTTGTGTGTGTAAAGACCTCTAACACTAGCTTGCTCTATTCTTTTTCTATTCTTTTTCTCTCTCTCTTTGTCTCTGTCTCTCTCTATCTCTCTCTCTCTCTCTCTTTCTCAGAGTCGGATCCGCAGGCGTTCGGCGTGCCGCTCTCGCAGGTGATTGTGAACGACCGGCGTCAAAAGCAGTTGCAGGAGGAGCAGCGGGGTCCAGCGGATCGAGTCCTTTCACTCCTGCACCTGACGGGACGCAGATCCACCAACAAGGAGCTTTCCAGCAGTAACTCGTCCCTCAGCTCGTCCTCTGAGACACCCAACGAGGGCACGACACCCGACACACCCGAGACGCCGCTGCGCTCACGCAGACGGGTAAAGTATCACTTCCTGTCCAGCAGACTGTTTGGTAACACTTACAGTAACAGTAAGGTCCCATTCGTTAATTTTTGTAATGCATATCTAACATTAACTAACAATGAGCAATGCATTCATTACAGTATAATTATAGTATATAACTAATACAACTCTTCATCATTAGTTCATGTTAGCTCAAGGGTGTGAAATAATATTTACAATTTAATATTTGATATTTATAATATTTAATTGTTGAAATTATCATTAACTGATATTAATTAGTGCTTTAGAATTTATTTTCATTGTTAGTTCATGTTAACGAATGGAACCAATGGAATTGTAAAGTGTTACTATATATATATATATATATATATATATATATATATATATATATATATATATATATATATATATATATAATATATATATATATATATATATATATATATATATATATATATATATATATATATATATATATATATATATATATTAATATCTGATAACCGATATGCAGAACACAATAATAAATTAATAATAACTAAAAATAATCGTTAAAACTATTTTTACAAAAATAATAACTTAATAACAATTAATAATAATTACAATTAAAATATTTTTGAAACACTAATAAATTAAAAATCATTAGAAAAATGTTTTCACAAAATAAAAAATTATTAACCATTAATAATAATTATTAAAAAAACTTTGATACCGTAAATAAATTAATAATCAATAATAAATCATGAAATCATTTTTGACACTATTACATTTATAAGTATCATTAATAATCATTCAAATGTTTTTGACACAATAAATTATTAATCAATAAGAAATAATGAAATCTTTTTTGACACTATAATTAAATTATCAAAAATAATAATAATTAAATATTTTGACAATAATAAATCAATAATAATTATTACAACATTTTTACACAATAATAAATTAATGATTATTATAATTATTAATATTACTATTAGTAGTATTAATTTGTCTATTTATTTATTCAGTTTCATTTGCACAAAACTATTTTGTGTTCTAAATCATTGGACAATTATTTTCATCATTTATTATTATTATTATTATTTTGTATAGTTTCTACTGTCTAATATGTCTAATGACTATTATGCTTCAAATGATAAATGCCAGTATTATTGTAGTTAACTTAAATTAAAACAATACAATTTACAATTTGTTACTTGATATAAAATAAAGGTTTACTGAAATTGTATATATACAGTATATCTAAACTTTATTTCACCTAGTTTAAAATTATAATTTTTTTCCTTTTTTAAGTTGAATTACTAAAATAACAAAAAATATATATATATATAATTACAAAAACATTACTAAAGCTTTAACTAAAAGTACAGTACAGAGCCCTGCACATGACATGCAATAAAAAATAAATAAATTTTGCGCACAATTTACTAATTCCTTCCCTCAATGTACTAAAACGTGCACACGATTACTATTGCGTCCCCTCGATTAGATAAATAGTGCGCACAATTTATAATATACAATTTATCGAGTGAACGAAATAATAGTAATTGTAATAGTAATTGTGTGCACGTTTTAGTACATTGAGGGAACAAATTAGTAAATTGTGCGCAAAATTTATTTATTTTTTATTGCATGTCATGTGCGGGGTTCGGTAGTAAACTGAAAACGGAAAGTGTAAAAATAAAATTACATTTAAAATATTAACAAAAACTATCATAGTACAGTATATCAAAGATACTAACACATTTCTCACGTGAGAATGAATAGCTATAAATGTTATTATACACAATTTTAGTTACTTTACCTGTGTAAACTGTTGTTTAATGCTGTTTGAGATTAAAACAAAAAGGTATAATGTATCATTAGACCTCAAATTAAAGAAATCTAGAAATCTACTGAATTTGGTGTAAAAAAAAAAAAAAAAACTGATTGTCATTATGAACCAAAAAGTAAATATTTGCTTGATTTGTTCATGACAGTCAGGGATGATGATTAGTGTGATGTGTTTGTTGATTTTGCTGGAGATATTGAATAAATCAATGGTATTAATATGTTACAAAATGACCTTCTCAGCCAAAAGCGCTGTCAGAAGTTGTTCATGAACGCAGTGTTTTACTTCTGCAGGGCGGCGTGTCTGTGGACTGCATCACTGATCTGGACGACAGTCACTCGCGTCTCCTGGAGGCTCTTCAGCTCTCCACGCCTGTGGAGTCACACAGCGAGAAGAAGAAGACGAGCGACGCCAAGCTCAGCCTGAACCCCATCTACAGACAGGTGCCGCGCGTGCTGGACAGCTGCTGCCAACACCTGCAGAAATATGGTCAGTGCCTCCTCCTGTACATCCAGAGGTGCAATGAAACGTGTTTGAAGGAGCCCAGCAAATCTAAATTCACATCTGTCAGTTTGAGGTCATCTTTACGGTTTGATAAGCCCCGCCCCAACTTCCTGTTTTAATAGAGAGCGTCAACACAGGGAAAGAAACTTCTCCGTTTCTATTCCTTGGGGTCTTCAGAGTTCACAATAACAGCCGGACTAGTCTGAGCGTAGTCTAAACACAGTTTTAAGACTGTTTCCGTGCAGACGTTGACGTAACAGTGCCGGTTATTTGCTTTGCTTCTGTTAAGGTCTGCAGACGGTGGGCATTTTCCGGGTCGGAAGCTCCAAGAAAAGAGTTCGACAGGTGAGAAACAAATGTTTTATGCATTAGAAACAATATATTCTTTGTTTTTTACAAAATATATAATAACTATATTACATATTGAATGCAATGTAAAATCACGCTAAATGCATACTTTTTTTATAAATATATATATTTTGTTTTTTTATTTGTTAATTTTTTTACTGACACTAAAGGAAACCAGAATGCATTAAAGCAAAATATGATATTTAAAAAAATAAAAAAAAATAATAAAAAAATAATAATGATTATAATAATATGTCAGTAAAGGTAAATAAAATAAATAAATGCATAAATAATAAATAAATAAAATTGTTTTTTGCTCAGAATTATTTTATTTATTTGTTTATTTATTTTTGTATTGTGACATCAAGGTAAACCAATAAATCATTTAACTTTTTTTCAGTAAATATTGTTTTAATTTTTCAATTATTTGTTTAGTTAGTTGTCGTTTAGTATTTTTTTTTTACCATTAACTAATTGTTAGCCTTTTTCAGCCCGCTGCAGTTTCTTCACAAAGCTAATTTTGCTAAACTTTGTTCTAGAAAATGCTGTGGTGTACAAAAACCTTCCAAGAGGGTTAATTTCAATTAATCTGTGTGAATAGAAATTATTTTTTTAAATCCTCATGCATTAATGATCACAGTTTATACAACTTCATTGGTGGAAAAAGTATGTGAACCCTATAAAGACGAGCGTCGCTCCTCACGGTATTGACGGTGTGTTTGCTGTGATGTTCAGCTGCGTGAAGCGTTCGATCGGGGTGCTGAGGTTGTTCTGGACCAACGGCACAGTGTTCATGACGTGGCGGCGCTGCTCAAAGAGTTTCTGAGAGACATGCCTGATCCTCTATTGACCAGAGAACTGTACTCCGCATTTATCAGCTGCACGTGTAAGAAAAACAATGCACAGACAATCATACTTAAAGGAATAGTTCATCCAAAAATGAAAGTTTGTTTATCCTCAGGCCAGAGGATGAGCAGACAATTCGTTTAAAAAATCAACACTGTATTCTTCTCCATTCCACTCATCCTCTCTGTGCTTGGGATTTCTGCATGCAGCTCTAGATAAAGCAGATCAGCACATGGTCATACAGTTGCTCGTCTGTCTGCTTCCCGCCTGCAACAGCGACACCCTTCAGTGTTTACTTCACTTCCTGTCACACGTAGCCAATCACGCGGAGGATTCGCGGGACGCTGATGGAAACAAGGTGAGTCGTGTGGTTCATTTGTGATGATTTATACAATTAAGCAAAATTGTGGCAATTGCAATGTGTTTTATTTGTTTCATTTGTATTTGTAAAATTTTTATTTTTTTCATGTCCTGTGAATATAATTAAACTTCAAAAATATATTATTAAACGGAATAATTAAACGCAAGAAAACTTCAAGAAAAAACATAGTTAGGGGCCATACTTTTTGTTGAAAGTAGAATTACTTTCAAATTGAGCACTGTGTTTTTAAATTGGTATGTCATGTGTGATACGAAGAAAAAGATGGAAAGGTCAAATATGTCTATCTTGTGCATGTTTACATAGAAAAACAACAGAAAATGCAGCGCAGTTGAATGCAAAAACACTTTCTGTGTGAACAAGCCCTTATTCACTGTAAAAACTGATAAATAAATAAAACCCAGATTTTTTAGTACAGTATGTTTTACTATTCCAGTCTTTCTACTTCAAAATAATACATTTAATTCAATGTGTTATTTGCCATTTCTTTGTAATTATTTTTAAACAAATTGTAAACTAAATATTAAACAAAACAAAAAAAATATGGCGGTGAAACAATTTCCACTCAAATTTCTAGTAAAATTCATAAAATAAAAATTAATTAGGCAAGGCAAGTTTGTATATAGCAAAAAAAAAAAAAAAAAACAGATGCATAAGAAAAAAAACAGCATGCATATAAAACAACTATGAAGCAGATAAAAAAAAATATATAAAAAAAACATTATTTAGGTTATATTAAATTGTTATAATTATAAATAAAAATACAATAACAAATCAATTGCAAGGGGAATTACATTTTTACAGTAATCCTAAAAGACATTGTGAAATTTTCTCATTCTCATTTCTCATTTTTAAGTCATTTAGTGAAATCTTAATGTTTTATGCCTTTATTTGATTACCACTTTCTTTGATAGTAAATATGTATTAAATCATTAAAGCTGATTTAATTGGTTTTTGATTATTAAAGAACAGAATCAGAAAAAAAACATTACATTTGAGTGAAGAATAAAATGACTAAAAATTGATTTAAAATGTATTAAGGAACAAATATGCATAAAATACAGGATGCATACAAGTAACATTGAATTAAACATGGAAATATGAGGAAGAAAAACTGAAATTGTATTTTCTCATAAAACATACTTTTAAAAATTAATCTCAATCAATCAATCATTAACTCTTTCATGTGTAAATTATTTAATAAAAACAAGTGTTAAGAAAACATGTTATTTCTTCTTGACTACACCTGACTGTTTGCTTGAAATTATTTCTCCTCTGTTTGGAAAAATCACCCTTTTAAGCAAAATACATAACTACAGAGATGATGTCAAATATTATCAATCAGCTAAACTGAGGTATGATTTTTTTTAGCTTGTGTGTGTAAAGAGGATGGATGGAAAGTAAAGTAACTCACAGATGGATAACAGCTTGTTACTTCAGCAGGAATCCGATGACATAAAGCAGTGATCTCATTCATCAGTCATTTAGTGCTCATAAGAACAATCACAATGTTCCCCAAAGCTGCTTCCAATAGAAATCCAACACGACTGCTGGAGAAACTGTTTGTTTGTTTATCTTTAGAAGTTCTTTAAAGTTTGATATAATTTAAATGCATGATGAAAAATCCCCCCCCCCCCCCCACACACACATATGTCATGAAGTGCAAAATTAGCTATATAGACCAAAACCACTATTTGTACCAGGCTGTAAACACAATGTTTTGTCTGTAGTAAAGTTGGGCATTTTACCAATGGGAGTCTATGGGACTGACTCCCTTTAAGAGCCAGCATCTGGTGGCCAGTCGATGAATAGCAGTTTTAGTCACTTTCTTGTTGGTTTCACGAGGTTGCTGCTTGGTATTTACCTTCTGTGTAATGCGCGGATCAGTGGGCGGGGCTACAAAATTAGGAGGCGGAGTCTGTTCGCTACACGAATGGTAGTAAATGATGACATAATTTGTGTTTTTGCCTGAATTATCCATTGTTTGGGCTTCTGCTCTACTTTAGGTGATTGGTAATAAGATGACGGCACTGAACCTGGCCACCATATTTGGGCCGAACCTCCTGCACAAGCAGAAGAGCTCAGAGAAGGAGTTCAGCGTTGAGAGTTCGGCTCGGATGGAAGACAGCGCCGCCATCATCAGCGTCGTCCAGCACATGATCGACACGCACCAGTCCCTCTTCATGGTACGAACCGTCCCATTACATAACACAGGAAAAATGCACAACGAGGCCCTCTGCCGACATTATGTGCTCAGCCAAAGAAAATACAACAATAAAAATAAATCACTACTTCTATGCATGTTTGTTATGGCAGTTTTATGAAAGTGCTTGAGATCTAGTTTATGCTGCTCAGCGCTGGATCACTGAGGTCACTGAAATGCTCTGCTTTTCCAGCACAGTCCTCAGGCATGTCCAAAAAAGGCCTGCTTAGATGTTTTGGACCATTTTAATTTGAATAAAGGATAAGTGTGCTGGCAGAATAAAAACATGCAAAATGAAAAAAACAGTTATATTTATTATGGTCCACAATTTCCTTTAAAGGAGTATTATTGTACATGTTATTATTATTATTATTATTATTATTATTATTATTATTATTATATTTATTTATTTATTTATTAACTTATTTATGTGTTTGTATTTATTTTTTTAATTTAATTTCACATTTATTTATTTATCTCTTTTATTATTGTCCCAATGTTATTAATCATAATTAAGTAATAATATAATTTTACTGGTTTAATTAAATATTTAATATGATATTTATATAAATAATTACATATTTATGTTTTTAAATATCGTATTTTTCACACACACGTATTTTTCACACGTATTTTTTTTGGCCCTGAGAATTTAATCATAGAAACATTTTTTAGACAAATTATATCTGGATTAGCTTAATTTCGGGAAATGTTTGTCTTTCCATTTCTGAAGAAGTTTTATTTATGTCATAGATCAAGCTTTTTTTATTTTTTTAATCTCAAATGATGAAGGAAAGTTTGGTTCCTAAATGTTATGAGCTCGTTAAAGTCACCTGTAAGTGATTTTGAGCCGGCTGTGCATTGGTTTGACTCTCTTAATGTGTTCTAAATGTAAAACGATCGTATTCCTTGTAAAGAGTTTGATAGCCACCAAACCTAAAGCACGTGACTGTGCTTTAAACCTATACGTGAGTGGTTTGATTGGCCCCAGCTGTGTTTTGTCCGTGACTCCAGAGGTTTGATAAGACTCCTGAAGGAACGTGTTGATCTGATTTGTCGCGGCAGATCTCGGCGGAGCTGCAGAACGAGCTTCTGCTGAGTTTGTTGGACACGGACAGTGATGTGGTGGATTATCTGCTGAGGAGGAAAACACCACAGTGTGAGTAAGTGAGTTTTGTGTCTCTTCTGAACACCACCATCTTCCACATGACAGATTAAAACATCCAGCTGCACGACACAACTGTTGATTACTCTTCAATAGACAATAATTGTACAGTAAGAATGAATCAGACTGCATTATATTATATTATATTATATTATATTATATTATATTATATTATATTATATTATATTATAATAATTAAGTATTAATTTTCACAGCATTACAGTAAACAAAATGGGCCATATTTATATATATATATATATATATATATATATATATATATATTTTATATATTTTATATATTTTATATTTTATATTGTATTGTATAGAATTCCAAGTAAAATACAACAAATAAAGGTTATAAAACAAAAAAAAACAAAATAAAAACTGAATAATTTTAGTATATTACAAACATATTAATATTATTCATTTTTAGGTTATTACAATACATAATTTAGGCGTATTTTATTTTCATTTTCTATTATTTTATTTACTATTCCAAGTAAAAAAAAAGAGAGAAAAAAAAGTAAATAATAATATATATATATATATATATATATATATATATATATTTTTTTTTTTTTTTTTTTTACTTTTTTTCTCTCTTTTTTTACTTGGAATAGTATAATATAGTATATATAATTTTAAAGCTTTTTTTTTACTTGGAATTGTATGCAATACAATTGTTTACAATATTACATTATATTATATTATATTTGAAAATATAAAAATTATATTCATTTTAATCATTTAATATGAATTTTCACAGCACTACAGTAAATCTTTTGGACCCATATTATTATCTTTGTTATTATATTATAAATAAGAGTAAGTGCAGTTTAATTGAGATTAATTGGAATGCACAATGAAAAGACATGGTTGTTGAAAATAGCTAAAAATGGAGTTATCTGTTTTTGCAAATGAACTCTTCAGATGATTCCTAGTGAAGTAGTAACACTGCTCTGTGAGGTTTGTGAATGATGTCCCGCTGTGTCCTGCAGAGACGTGAAGAGCTCCAGTGGAGAAATCTCTCCGTACGATAACAACTCTCCGGTGCTCTCCGAGTGGTTTCATCCATCAGCACCGGAGGATCACAGGCCCTCAGATGCTCTCGATAGGACCAACACAGTGAACTTCTGCCTCTCACCCTCACAAGCCGGCACCGGTGCGTTTATTCACTGATGAAGACACATGATTGAAATGCACTACAGTAAGCAGGAACTCAGGTGTCATGCAATTAGAGCTCAACTTCTGAATCACACAAGAGCTTCTCAGTTCATTTAATAGAGTTTGTTGTTTGAATTGTACTAGTGATACTGGGTAAAAAACAGGGTCATTTTTTAGGGTTTTTATAATTCAGAGAAAATCCTTCATCACTTGAAATGAAATATATTTTAACTGACAGAAGATAAAATATTAAAAGCTTTAAATTAATATAATTTCAGTTAGTTGCCAAGATAATAATTTTACAGTTTAGTTTCAATAACTACACATTTTATTAACTTTATGTTCCATTGTGACAATTTACCCCATATAACCTAAGACACTGGGGCATGTTGTCACAAAAAGTCAAACTTCTTCCTCTTGGAAAAAAGGTGGAAATTTTAATAAAAGACATAAAAGAATGACATAAAAGAGTAATTATTTTTTAGGGTGGGTCAAGCCAAGGGTGGGTTATTAATAGTTAACCAAAACTTGAGGCATAAAAAAACCATTTATTTCCATTAGATCACAAGAAAACCTTTTATTTTTATTTATTTTTAATTTAAACTTATACTAAAATAGCTAAAACTTAAATAAAAATGTATTAAAAAAATTAATAGACATAAAGAATTCATAAAAATGACAAAAACACAACAACATTATTAATTATAAATAATTATATGAATATTATTAATTTTCACAGTATTACAGTTTAATTTAATTATTAATTTACAGTAAAAAAAAATTAAATATGGGACTATTTATTGCAATTTTATATTATCACACAATTCCAATAAATAAATAGAGTATAAAAAACAAAGTACGCAGAGATAGTCAGTAATACTAAATCAAACTGCATTATATTATGTTAAATTATACTAAAATTACAAATTTTCACAGCACTAAAGTAAATAATATGGGCCTATTGTATCATAATTGTTCTTATTTTAGAATAAAAAAATATTATTTTAATGCAAAATGAAATCGTAAATCAAACAGACTAAAATCACACTGGCTCAAAGTAATATTCTAATGAATATTTAATAATACATATATTTATTTATTTACTGAATTTATCACAGCACAAAATCTGATGGCTTTCTCCTGCATTCATGTGATGCTCCCTTATAAATGTGTTGAAATGATGTTTTGTGAGTGTTTTCTGTGTCAGTAATGAATATTCTCGTCTCCTCAGGGGAAACAGTACATGATAAGGCTCATATCTGGCGAACACGACAGGCTCTTCTGTCAGGACTTCATGACAAACTCCTCACAGGTACGAGATAAAACACACGTCAGTCAGAGGAATAACTGATACATATACAGCATTCATAAAGAACACTAAATTTCACTACTTCTGTCAAAAAAACTATGCATGTCAGCTTTAGTACTTTTGAAAGAGCACCACATACTTGTATTCTGTATTGTGCATTACATGCTGTATTGGATGTTGATTTCAATAATGCATCAATAAATGTTGAAATTAATATTAACTACAGTAGTTAACTAATGTTAATTAATGAATCTTATTGTAAAGTGCTACCAAGATATGCTTTGATATCAATATTTATTACTGTTTTTAAATGGTCATGAGTATCCTTACTGCTGGAAATTCATTATTTTTAAATCTACATTTGTGTGATGAATTGTTGAAGTTTTTCATTACGGTCTCAAAAACATTTATAAATTTTGTCGCCCTAAATGTTTGTCTAAAAAGTTAATTACGATGACTTTTAAGAAGATTGTTTGCAAGAATTTTAATGTATTCGAAAAATGTTACTCAGACTAAATAAATTTGTTTTAATTGCATAAAAGTTCACTTTCAGATGAAAAAAGTGATGTATTTTTGGATGATGCAGTGTGCATTTAAGATGTTACGTGAACTGTGCATGCTGTTTTTGAAAAGAGAATAACAGTCATCAAACAGCAAAAAAAAAAAAAAAAAAAAACTATAGCAGTAACTATGTAATTTATTCATGGTGCATTGCATGCTGGGAATTCACAAAAGTCTTCAGAAAAGTTTCAAGAAAAAAATTAAAAACTCGGAAAGTTTCATAAACTGGAAAATATGTAGTTGCTTTTTTTTTTACTATTAGTGTGTGTGTGAGGCTAAAAACATTTACAAAAGTTTTGACACTAATTTACCTCCATAGATAATGTTACAAAAGTATTTTTTTGCACCAAATGACACTCAATATTTCCCTGTGGTCAGAATGACCAGAACATGTAACGTATCATTTAAATGGTTGTATCTCTTAAAAAAATAATAGTTAACAATCTGGAATAAATAAATGATGTCTATTTTGAGATGTGTTCCTGTCCTTCAGGTTCAGATGGACACCTGTATAAACGCGCCTCCTCTGAAGTCTTCTGCTATGATGACAGCGACACGAAACCTGTGCATGAGACGCAAGTGTCCCGTACTATTGTCCCTGCTGAATGTAAAGCGAGCCTGCATCCAATAGCATCGAGCCACTGGACTGCATTTGACCAATCAGAGGAGGCGTCCGCAGCTCCCGCCAAACCAGACGACAGACTTCCTGCCGTGTCCATGCAGCCACGTGTCACTTCCTGTCAGCATCCAGACTGGCCGACAGAGAAGTGGCAAATATGGCAACTCCTGTCATCAGACAGCATCGACACACTTCCAGAGACTATGGTGTGAAACACAGAGTTTAAAGGGACCCTACACACAAAAATTAATTTACTGTCATCAAAAGAACATTGGACTTTCAGTTAAATGAGGCATTTCTCAAAATGTTTTCGTTTATGCTCCAACGAAGAAAGAAAGCTATACAGGTTTGGAACGAGTGAAGGATTATAATTTAACGGTGAACTGTCCCTTTAAGAGCCTTTTAATTTGCGAGTGAGTTGTATTTGAATGACAGGAAGCACAACAAAATGTTTTCAGATGATTTTATTGGTATTAAAATTTTGGATGAATATTTCACACTTTGCGATCATTATGGTTTTATTTTATTTTTGACAGAAATTGATATTTTTATTAATCAAGGATGAATTTTATAACGAAGCCAATTATAATGTTACGATATATTTATATTTCAAATAAATGCTGTTCTTTTCAACTTTCTATTCATCTGTGAATCTTGAAAAAAATGTGTTTTGGCTTCCACAAAAATATTAAATGTTTTCAGAATTGATAATAATCAGAAATGTTTCTTGTGCAGTAAATCATCATATTATTCTGATTTCTGAAGATCATGTGACACTGAACACTGGAGGAATGATGCTGAAAATACAGCGGAGCATCACAGGAATAAATTACACTTTAACATATATTTATGTAGAAAACCCTCATTTTAAATTGTAATAATATTTAAAAATTGTTAATGTATTTTTGAACAAATAAATGCATCCTTGATGAGCAGAAGATGACTTTTCGAAAACCATATGTCGAGTGCATGACGTTCATTGGTAATTATAAGAAATCATTAAATAAATTATTAAAAACTGATCTTTTAGCAGTTATATGAATCTGTTTGAACATAATTTTAATTCTACTTGCACAGATTGTAAATCAAATTGTAATTCTATTCAGTTCTATTCAGTAATTCAATAATTCTGGTTCAGTTCCATCCAGTAGTTCGGACGATTTTAAACACAACGAACTAGGGGTGTAACGATACGCGTATTCGTATTGAACCGTTCGGTACGACGCTTTCGGTTCGGTACGCGGTACGCATTATGTATACCGAACGGTTCGTTGGAGTAATTAATTATATTTGAAAAAAAAAAAAAAAAGAGAGAGAAAGAAATATAATGATATGCGTTCAACAAGGTAGCCCAATAACCCAAACAACGTAACAGGCAACGCCCCTGACACTCCCGAAGAAGAAAAAAACACCATCTTATATGTTTATGTTAGGCTACTCAGCAGGCGCTCGCTCACTCAGTACGCGCTGAAGGCTCGTTGCAAAATAGCCAATGCGTTTAACAGACTAGAAATGAGAAGATCCCCCAATAACCAACAGGTCTGGTGTTTGGGTGCACTTTGGATTCCCTTTAAGCTATAATGGTGATGGCAAGAGAGTGGTGGATAAAAAAACAACAGTATGTCGCATCTGCAACATGACAGGGTACACCAGCGGGATTACAAAAAAAAAAAAAAAAAAAAAAACAGCGGGAATATCTGGGATATATGCGTCAGTACTATCTGGGAAAAGACGAAAAAAAGGAGAAACATGCACGCAGCAAACTATCCCTGCAGCATTTAGAAACTATAGCTTACAGGGAATCCAACCCAAACACCAGACCTGTTGGTTATTTTAGGATCTTATATTTCTGGTCTGTTAAAGGCATTCGACATTTTGCAACGAGCCTTCAGCGCGTGCTGAGTGAGCGAGCGCCTTAGGGGCCGTTCACATATCGTGCCTAAAAACGCATGGAAAACGCTAAGCGCGTCTTTCTCCTCCTTTCCAAAGCGCTCGGGCAGAAGCGCTCCTGAGGCGTCTGTCTTTGCTAAGCAACAATGACGTGCTCTCTCCATGAGACGCGGAAATTTCAGCGAAGGATAAATGGATTTGCAGCTCTAAAAATCGCTTGCAGTAGCTCTGCTACTGAATTTATTTCAAAATTGCAATCCATATACAACTATGATCAGCTGTTCCTTCATCTTGGCTGAGCTGTCAACGTTGTTACGGGAAAGGATGAAGCTGATTGGTTGGTTCTTGTCACATGACCCGCGGTGCGCTTGCGGCATTCTGAAAAGTTGAGATGTTTTTACATTTTGCTGTATCTAAAACGTACCGAACCGAACCGAACCGTGACATCAGTGTATCGTATCGAACCGAACCGTGAATTTTGTGAACCGTTACACCCCTACAACGAACCCTTGCACTTACAGAGATTCAAAGGTTTTTTTTTTTTTTTTTTTTTGGCTTCATCTGTTAATAATGCATGATATTTTCTTCCATTAATCAGTTGGATGTGTGACATCATCACAGGTAACGAGCATGTCAGATTAATTAAACAGTGTTGCAAACATACAGAATGTAAAATCTATTTATTTATTAATGTTATTTATTAAATTAGCCACTAGTATGTTACCTCTGTGTATAATGTCTATACATAGTGATTTATTTCAGAGTTAGTTTGCTGCCTCAGTATTGCTTTATCTGCATAAAATCAATCTGATTTCTTCACTAAATTCATATATCCTTGTCATGCTAAAATCAAAATGACTCTAAAGTCTTGTTCCTTCGTTCTGTTGCCTGTGATTCAGTGGTGCACAATATTCTGAAGAAAAAAAATCATTATAAAAAAAAAAAAACATTTTTTACAGTATATATATATATATATATATATATATATATATATATATATATATATATATATATATATATATATTCAGCAAATTATCGTTTTTGGGTGAACTATTCCTTTAAATTGCAATCACGTTCTTTATATGAGTTTATACTGTACATTCATTTAGTACTTAATTATTTTCTCTGTCAGTGTTCTTTTTGATATTTGTGGTATTTGTACAGCCAAGAGCAATGTTGATCATTTAATAATTATTTTCAGCCCAATATTAGGAAAAAAGACCAATCTACGGAGCATTTTCATGATGTTTATCGTGTTTGTTTTCAACATGCAGTTCATTGTCTTATGCAGTGAATATCAGCGAGAGCCTTAGACTGGGTTTTGGGATTATGCTTTCATGTTTTTTGTTTTCAGAAACTCAATAAACTGAATGTCTCTCAAAGTCTATTTGTGTAGCATGCAGGATTTATTTGTATTCCTCATTTCAGTGTTATATTACTACTGCCATAGTATATTAAATTAGTTTTTATTTTTATTTGTTATTTATTTTATTCTTGTCATTACTAGTTATTTTGTTTTTAAATCTATTTTTTTAAATTAATTTTAGTCATTTTTGTGCAACTTAAAGTCAATGAAAATGAGAAACGTCGCTTTGGCAAATAGCAGCGATAAAATACATTTAAGGTGTTTTATATATATATAAATGCTGTTTAAAAATGAAATCTATGTTATCATGCTAAGGATCTGACTGAAAGCTGGTGACTCCACAGTAGAGACAGACTGCATGTTTTCAACAATGTTTCACCTGTATGAGAAAAACATACAGAGAATCACTTAAGACACTTTGCTGTAGACCCATTCCACATAATAATATTCATTAAAACTGTATGTTAACACGTACGAGCTTGCTGTATGAATCTGTGAGTAGGCTACAGTTTACAAATCCACTGGAATTCAACATTTGAACCAGAAAGACACAGTTTACATTTGACTAAAAGGATTTTGTCTTTATGGTCAACTAAATAATGAGCATATTTCCATTTTGAGAAACTCGTGTTGCTCTCGGATTGACTCGTCATGACTGCCGCACATACTTGAATAAACGGAAACACGCCACAGTGCGTCTTCATGTTTACAGTGGTTGGCATCCACCAATCCTACAATGCGTCTGCAAGGTTAGCCTGCACTTTTTAAAAGTAACGGACAATGAACCTTATGGTAACAGTAACGGAGTTAATTTATTTAAAAAGTAATGTGTTACAGTATTAGTTACTGTCAAAAGAACTGATTTATTGCGAACTCCGAAGCCCTGATCAAATGATTCGCGAAACGCGATTTGGAGTCCCGATCTGAATCAAATGTTTTGCAAATCCGCTCCGAAATGTGATTCAGCAGGAGACTCCTATCCATTCAGAATGAGTCACTGTTCTTCAGATGTACTACAAATGAAGAGATGTTTACTGTAAATATTGTGTGTGTTTATGCTCGTCAGCTTCCTTCAGCTTTGTATTTAGTCCATTGTTTTGGTTTCCCACGAGCATGAAAACACATTTTTATTCCCTCCTAACAGGAAGTTAGAAACAATCAAGTGAACTGATGAAGTAAGGTTCACGGCGAGGCTTTTGGCCAATCTTTGATCTGTATTAAGACCTACGATGACACACACACACACACACACACACACACACACATACACATACACAGACACATGTATATATAATAACTTATATGTAAAGCAAATTAGTAAACATTATTAATATAGCGATTATATATTAATCATATTTTTAGTATGTTTTATAAATATGAAATTGCAGATGTGATATGTAAATATAGCAAATAGTAAATTGGTAAGAAATTTTATTTTTATTTGTTTGTTTATACAATGTATTTATTTAATTATTCATTCAGTGACCCTCTACCTTTAATGCATGATAAACACCATCTTGAACATTCTTCATACGCAGCAATTTAAGGGGAAAATATTGGTAAGATATGATATTATACTGTAGTTTTCCTGTAGTTTATTTATTCATTATATTTCATGGTGTATCCTATATTTACACATCAGTTACACTGTTTCTCGTATTTTACAGTATTTATGAAGTGTGGCTGCACATGCTTTATAACAGACATTTATTATGTTCTAAGGTATGTTAATTTCTGTTTACTTTGATTTTCACTGATTACATTTACAATTTTATTGTTATTTTGGAGCTGATTCAAATCAATATACATTTTACTGAGAAGCAAAGAGAGAGAGAGAGAGAGAAAACTGATATCTGAAACATGTATCCAAATTTCTCTTAAAAAAAGATTAAAATATCTGCCAGAGCAGTCAGAAATTATTAAATCAGCAGTCATTAAAAATGGAGAACAAGAAAAATACGGAGTGAGAAAATTATTATTATTATTATTTTTCAGATTTACTTACTGTGTATGTAGCTGTAAAGCTGTTGGGAGAGTTCTTAGATGAAGCACTAGAGGGAGACACAAGAGTTGAGTTCAGTCACACAGATTCAACATTTAACACAACAGGAAAGCACAGAACAGATAATATTATGCTCTAAACCGAGTTTATACGCTAAAGTCAAAGTAAAGAGCTTTTCATATTGTGGATTGAAACTCAAATATATCCCGATTTTCCCTTCTGAGAATGATGTCTGTTTTCCTTGCCCCTTACTCCACTTTCCTCAAGCTCACAGGGGAGTTTTCTCAGCCTTGAGATGGAAGGATTTTGACTTTTTCACTTTTTGTTGTTGTTGTTGTTTTGCAGTAATGTCCTGTTGCAAATATAGCCTTTACTTCAGTAATTCTGTAGCGAAAGAAACAAAATGCATGAATTTCTCCAACCCAGTGGACCTGACAGACATGTGGAGCTCACTGCTGCTCATCAAAACGCTTATAAATCATACAGAATTAGTTTTTTTTTTTTTTTTGAGAAAGTAAAATGCACAAGAGAGAGAAACGCTTCTTTCCTGCTGAAACGAGTGGGATTCCCCTCGTCTGTCACATGTGTTTCAGTTTATGATCCCAGTCTGCAGCATAGCTGTGAATGTGACAGTGTTTCAGTGATCTACGGCTGAACCGACAGAGGAGCATCCGCTCTGGTGCATGATTCATGACAGATTCTGTCTGCTGCTGCGTGATGATCAGACGCTGGCCTGTCAATCAAACATATTCAGCCAGAAAAAGATTGATTTCATTCTCAATTGACTGGATCTTTAAAAGTGGGCGTTACCAGAATGATAGAGGGGCGGAGCTGATAGAATGAGTGGTTGTTAACTGAAGTTGTTATGCAGTTAAAGATATTTATAATGTTACAAAATATATAAATAATTATATTTAAGCTCAGTTAGAATTTTTTAGTAGAAAGAACAATAATAATAATATTTTTGAATTGATAATTATATTTGGTTCAGTACAATGTTAAATTATAATAATAATAAATATTACATGTATACATTTATAATTATATTTAGGGTCAGTAAGAATTTTAGTAGTAGTAATAATATCAATAATAATAGTCATAATATCATCATTAATGAAGGTTTAGTTGCATGTGGTTATTTGCTTGCAACTCTGTGACACACACACACACACACACATGCTCTCTCTCTCACACACACACATACACTCACACACACACACAGATCTGTGAGCCTCTGGTTTAGAGTCGCTGATCTAAAGCACTCACATATTTTCTCTTCACTGACATTAAAACATTTCTGTAAACTCGTCATCAAGTTCATGCATGTCTGTTTTGCAACTATTAAAAACACATTTATGTCTATCATTTAAACGCAGAGCAACCAAACTCTACAGAGAATCATAGCAACCCACTGCAGCATAAACACACACACACACACACACACACACACACACACACACACACACACTTCCCAGGCATCTGCAGGCAGAATGGAAATAATTACAGCATCAAGAGGATCTTTGATTTCACCCCAGAATCTGCTTCTGGATGTTTTTGCTTTGATTTCTTTCAGGGATGACGAAACGATTTCTTCCTGCTCTGCATTTTATTGTAAAAGTTAGAATTTTAATCCAAAAAGTTAATAATTTTGTTGGTGTGTTTTTTGTTCATTTATTAGCTCCCTTTCGAAAGGGAACTCCACGCTGCGTCCTCTAGAGGGCGCTTTGGGAATCTGTCAGTGTCGCCTGCGCCTGAAGCATGACTGAAATAACGACAATGAACTTGACATTTGCAGGCGGAAGCATATGACATAAGCAAATGAGCATCTGTGGATAAAAAGTGTTTTTTCACCAGTTCCTGGTGCTCTCAACAGAGCTCTGTGGAGCTGCTCAGACAGAACTTTAGTATGAAGGCTCTATTGTGAGCCTCACTAGTGTGTAGCGTTTAGTAGTCAGGTCTCCTCTCGTTTTAGAGAGTCGTTATGTTGAGACCTCTACTCTTAAGAGCTCCTCAACAAGGTTGGGTGTTGTTAGGCTTCCTCTCGTTTAAGATAATTATTCCGTTGAAGCCACCGCTCCTTATAGCTCCACTTAGACCGCACTATTGGTTTGCAGGCTCCTTTTTTGTGAGCATTGCTAACTGTCTTTAGCGCTGAGTGTTTGCTTCCTCTCAGTTGTTACGCTGAGGCCTCCACTCTCAAGAGCGTTGAGCGACAGGCTTCCTCTCATTTTAGAGAGTCATCCCACTGAAGCCTTTGCTCTTCAGAGCTCCATCATTGGCAGTGTTATGAGTTTTTAGGCTCTTTCTTTGAGCCTCGCTAACTGCGTCTGCCACTGAGTGAGGCCAGGTCTCCTCTCGGTTTAGAGAGTCGTTATACTGAGACCTCCACTCTTAAGAGCTCCTCTACCAGAGTTGAGCGTTGTTGAAACAGTTACCTAAGCACTTATCCCTCAGCATGGTGGCGTTGGTACACCGTTCCCAAAGCACCCTCTAGAGGACGCAGCGTGGAGTTCCCTTTCGAAAGGGAACGTCTCAGGTTACGCATGTAACCATGGATCCCTGAGAATAGGGAACGAGACGCTGCGTCTCTGTGCCATGCTTCGACACCATGCCATGTTTCCTCAGACAAAAAAAGAGGATGATATCTACCTGAGAAGTTTTTATCTGTTTTTTTTTTTTTTTAGTTAGTACTAAATGAAAAAGAGAAATGTTACTTTGACAACTAGTAAGTTACGTTTAAGGTATTTTATATTTTATTATATATTCTTTTTTTGTTGTTGTTGTTGTTTTTTAAGTTAACTTTTATTTTATGGAAAGTAACAGAACTGACCCCACCCCCCACCCACCCACGATTTCAGTTTTTGTCGAACAGCCACAATTACGACGAACATTGTCCCCCTTCCCAAAAAGAGCCCCCGCCCATTATATATATTTAAATATATATATATATAAACCAATCTATAATTTTATTTAAAAAAACAACAGTGTTTATTTTATTGATTTATTCTTTAATGTAATTAACCCTGCGTTGACCGTCTGCAGGGCATCTGTGAGCGACTCATTCAAACACACACAGATGGATGATAATTATGCGGAGTGGCAGAAAGGTGCCTTGATAAAAGCAGGAACGTTTCTTCATTGGCTTTGAGAAAGCAGGGAAATTCCTGGGAATGTTTCAGCGGCTCCTGCTGCTGTTTATAGCTCGCACTGAACCCAAACCACCAAATGTTCTCCAGCAGGACTTTACAGAGATCCATCAACATGCTGAGGATTCAGAAAAACAAGTGTGTGCAAAGCATTCGCTCTGTTCATCTAGATCCCCAACATACAGCTAAAAACAGATGAACAAACAACAACACAAACAATGTGACATTCTTAGTCTATGAATGATATGATAGTGGGAAAACAAAGACATCTGCATCTTCAGTTTTATACACTACCAGTCAAAACTTTGGAATATTTATTTATTTATTTAAAAGTAAACTCTTTCACTCACCAAGGCTGCATTTATTTGATTAAAATATTTACAGTAAAAACTGCAATATTATGAAATATTGTTACAATTTAAATTAGTTTTCTATGTGATTATCATTTATTTCTGTGTTCAAAGCTGATTTTCCAACATCGTTACTTCAGTTTTCAATTTTAAATTGTAATAATATTTTTATATATATATATATATAATTTAAAATAATTGTGATTAATCATTTTATAGCACTAAAATATGTGTGTGTGTGTGTGTGTACTCTTAATTGATATAATTCTAATAATAATAATTTTAATGTATTATTATTAAAATAATTAAATAATAAAAAAATATATTCTTATTCATTAATACGTTTTATTTTTAATATAATTGATTATATTGAATAATGAAGAGAAATACATGAGATGATGCATTTCATAGTTATTTTCTGACACATCATTTCAAAATAATAATAATAATAATAATGAAAAAATAATACATTTCATATTATTTATTTATTGATAGTACTAGAGCCATATTCATATGGACACAGCTATAACAATTCTTAACAGGGTGCAGATTATGAACAACACAAGTCTTGATGAGATGTTGACCGAGGTGTGTAGTGTTGGAGTAATGTGTGTGTTGTTCTGGAAGGCCGCTGCGCTCCTGTGTGAACCTGTCTGAAACACACCCAGATAATAACACCACAGACAGACGGCAGGAAAACAGTGTTTCTCTCAGGTGTTCATCAGGAGCTGTGGCTTCCTTACCTTCGTCTTCATCGTCTTCGTCATCTTCACCATCATCTTCATCATCATCATGGGGAAGCAGGTAAGACTCCAGCCTCTTATGAAGGAAATATAATGTGGGATCGTTTCATATTCAATTACAAAGTTTAACGATGCAAAAGAGCAACCTCCTCGTGAATACAGCTCTGTTGTCTTTCAGATGTTTTCTAGAAGCAATATGCATTCAGCCCAAATCATGAGCATGTTTTTATGATCATCTTTCTGCAGTGCTGGTTTGGTTTTTCTCAAGTGCACTTAATTCACACCAAACGTGAGCGTCTGTGTTCAGAGGAACAGGACTGTTACTGTGTCCAAACCCAGAGCATGTTCGGCATTAGAGCTGATGTTTGTGATAAAGTCATCGAGGAGGTCTGAAATCAGGATGAGATCAGAGACATGACACTCAAAGACTTCACACCGTAGCAAATGCATTATAAACATTATAAACTATACAGCCAGCAGATATTTCTCTTAGCTTTTTTTAATTAAAGCATCATTTACAGTAACAACATACAGAATGCATGTGTGTATATACTATATATATATATATATATATATAGTTACGGTAAACACACAAAAAAAATATATAAAATAAAATTAGTTAAAAATGCTGTTTATAATCATATGATTTCTATAATTCTAATTCATTATGTAAATTATATATATTTTTTGTTTTATTGAGATTTACATTATATTATTTATTGTATTACAATTATTTATCAATGGTATTAATTGTTTTATTTTATTAAATATATATATATATATATATATATATATATATATATATATATATATATATATATATATATATATATATATATACATAATTAATTTTTTTAATTGGGTTTGCTATGTAGTATATATATATTAATTAAATTATTTATTTAATAATGCAATGTAAGTGTGTGTGTGTGTGTGTGTGTGTGTGTGTGTGTGTGTGTGTGTGTGCGTATATTAAATCTGAATATATAAACTAAAAATGTTAATATATAGTTATAACCATGGAAATATAGCTACAAATGTGAATATATAGAAGTACATCTGAATATGTAAATGTAAATACATTATTATATTATATATATATATATATATATATATATATATATATATATATATATAGTGCTCCTCAGAACTGGGGAAGTTGTCAAGCTGAATTGGAAAGAGCCGCTCACTTTCTCTTCAGAAATGGGAAAGTCTAGTTGTGTCTGTAACATGAATGTTTTATTGGAGGTCAGATTTAGGCAGACTTGTGCTCGCCTCTAGTGGTGCTCTTCATGCTGATGGAGTGTGACGGCCGTGGCTTGTGTGTGTCACGAATGATTCTGAAGGGTGTTCAATGTGCAGAGTCATATCGTGATTCCTGTCCAATCACAGGAGGCTCTGCAGATGAGTGACAAGTAAAGCGACCAATCACAGCTCACTCTGCTCTCACAGTTCATAACAGACTGATGTAGAACAAACTCACAGTGATGGTGGGAGACAGGCCTCTTTTTTATTCTAAGAGCAGAAGAAAGAGTTATTTTTTTCCTCACAGCTGAACGAGCGGCTCTTAATTCATCTGACATCTCCTGCTAATTATACAACAGCCAAGAGCCAGACAGAGAATTAGCATGCATTATCTCTCAGACTCTTTCAGAACACATTGCAAAAAAGTGTATACATCAGTCGTAATTAAAATATGTTTTTTTATAGTTTATTTTTGAGTATCATTTACTGTACCAATATAGTAGTTAGAGTAAACTCAAAAATAAAATACATTTAAAATATCTAAAATAGCATGCAATTAATTTTTCCATTACACATTTTATAAATATTATGTGTGTAAATGTTACTTTAAAATCTGTAAATAATTGCATATATATACACATATATAGTTGAATTTTAAAATATGTCAACAATTGCACACTAAGCATAAAATATATTATACTATATAAATATTGTGTATTTTTATTGATATATAGAAATATATCTTGCACAGAAAGCACTGCAATTAATTGTACAAGTATGAGGTCTTTATGTGGTGAGGTCAGTGAGCAATGCTGACAAGTAATGTACAACAGAAAATAAATCATTTTTGTACAGTGTATTTTCATGCTAATTGTTAGAGTATGTTTACGGGAGCATCATCTTACACTTGGCATGACACAAGCTCTACAGAGATCATTGGTGAGTGTTTCTCGTGTGGATCAGCGGTTCATTCACAGAGCACTGCTCAGGTCCGGGCCGCTCTGTGTTTGTTCTGGCTGATGATCTCTCTAGTGAAGTGCTTCGGCCTCGTCACACATTAGGGGTCTTTTGTTGTGAGAGACGGGAGGCGTGCGAGGCTGACAGTGTGTCCCTGCGTGCAGTAACACATGATGATGAAGATGATGCATGCTTCACGCTCACATGAGCACACGGCAAACACACATACAGCAGAGCTTCATTGTGCTTCATGTGCGTCTGTCTGGACACCATCTCTGTTCAGTTTGTTATAGCACAGTTCATGAGATCTGAATAGAGAACTATATCTAGTTTTGAAGTTTGCATTGCATTTTAAAAAAGAAGTGATTATTTATTTACAGGGCTCCCGTGCTTTTGGAAAAGCAGGAAAAATTGTGATTTGTAGGGTCTGGAAAATATTTTCAAATTATCATTTTAGTAAGAATATATGCATTTTATTTACAGAATTATTTTTCTACTAATACTCATGTTTTTGAAGTGACTAAGGTAAAAAAAAAAAACATAAATAAAAAAAAAAAGTATTTTTGAGTGCAATTATTTTTAAACTGTAAAAATATATATATATATATATTGTGTGGTTTAAACTTAATGAAAGAAATTTAAAAGGAAAAGAAAAAATGAATGTAATCAAGATCCTCTGGAAAAAAAAAACGTATCTAATATAGATAAGGAAAGGTTACAGAAATTAATCTAATATAATATTAGAAAAATTATGAAATATAGATATATAAATAAATATTTTAAAAATACTTAAATGTAATTTACAGTAAAAAATAAAATATATATATATATATGTTTACAATATGATGTTGCCTAATGGTAAACATGCAGATATATATTAATTAATTATTAACTTTCTTTAAACTCACAAACCCACTGCAGTTCTTACATTAAGGGAAACTTTTGTTTTATCAGACTTTTTATACATTTATGATGTTGATATCAGAAATGGAATACATTTTCTTTCTCTTTCTCTTTCTCTTTCTCTTTGTTTTTTTTTTTTTTAATCAAAATGGTACATTTAATGGTCATTTTAAAAGAAGTTAGATAAAAAGAAATGCATTTAGTTCTCATTCGTGGACGAAAACTAAATTATTAACTAACTGTAACTTAATACAATTTTGTCCAAATGACTGTTTTTGGCAAGTGACCTCGTAAGCAAACTCTTAAATGAGTTAAATGGTCCTAAATGAGGTGAAGCGTTGGGAGACACGTGGATGTGCGTCAGGTTTTACAGACACAGCGCTGCTTTAGAGTGAAACCTGCTGCAGTCTGTCATCGATGGAAGAACAGAAATCACTCACTGATCTTCACCGATTAACTTTCGTAGCTTGAATTAAGCTTTGTTTCATTAAAAGGCTCCAGAATACAGCAGCCAAGCAACCATCCAAAACTCTTTACAGTAAACATTTTCAAACTCCACAGGACTTTTATAAAGTTGATGCAAAATCCACTGAAGTTTGCAAATGAAGGAAGTTTGTCTGGTGATGAAGCGTCCCTGAGAGAGGATCATGTCGTATTGACATCAGCTGTGTTCAGTGGAGGACTGTGTGCTCATCTCATTCACTGCTCCAGGAACAAATACTGAGCATTATTCATTTAGCACGGTTGAGTTATACATCAGAGGACGGACCTGAGCGTCTCAGATCAACAGGAAATCTTCACTTAGGCGCTGAGCTTGTATAAGTGAACGTCAAAAAGCCATTTAGAGCAAATGTGACAGAAATCTGCACCCAAAAACATTCAGACCTGAATTTAAGTGTTTATGTATTTGAACTGAATGAAAATGTGCTGCATTAAAATGTGCGTGCATTTGCATTACACAGTCTATACATAAACAAATTAACAAATTTAATGTGGTCCATATTTGTCAGGCATGCATGAATGAAACAGGTAAGATTTTTGTAATAATACTAATAAACTGAACATGTTTGAAATACACAATAACCATGTCAATATATATTTAAAAATGTGTTTCAAGGGAAAATAAATACATTTAAACATGGTATAAAAAATATAGATATATGTTATTTTTATATATATATATTTTTATATATCTGTTTTTGAGATATTGAATATATTAAACAAATATATGTATAATTTTTTTAAAATATATATATATTTTAAATGGCCAAAATGTATTGGTATTGTTTCAGAATATATATTTTTTTGCCATATGAACATGTTTATATATTTATCAACAATAAATAAAATTTGCATCAATCTCATATTTAACTCAATATTGTTTATTCATATTTTATGCTTAATTGAATTAATTTAATTGTTTTCATAATAAACAGATTTATGCTGATTTTAGCAATTTTAATAAATGCATGAAAACAATAATAATAATAATAATAATAATAATAATAATAATAATAATAATAATAATAATAATAATAATAATAATAATAATAATAATGGATGAATGATTTATTTATAAAAATAAAAAAAAATGAATGCAGAAATCTGACCGGGTTCATTTATGTATCACAGACAAATGTGCATCACGTTATGTTTCATAGCCTGTTTATGTTAAAACTGTGTAAACTAAATTGATTTTACATGCAATTAAAATACACAAATCTTGAATTTAGGCATCGACTCTGTTGTGGATGAACATTCTGGGAACAAACTGGTTTAAAAAGCCCAATTGAGCCCCATGATTTCCTGAGAGACTTCATGCTGTCAGGTCCTTCTAACCTTGTTTTAATACTTTTGTCCTCATCAGCAAGTGTCTGTGACCCCTCTCCACTTTGAGTATCAGTTTCGCTGGACGACTGGGAGGACATTTACCTCCAATGTGTCTAGATACAAAACTGCAAAGACAAAAGCTCAGGGCTTGAAGGAAGGCGTTTGGACTGGGATCTGGCTTCTTCACCGCATAGCGCTGGAGGGGAAATATCACATTTATCATCTGGTTCTTAAGGTGCTCTCGTGCAAACGCTGGATCTCAGACCGGTGAGGAGCGATTGTTTGTTGCTCTGCGCTGGTTGGGATTCATTGGGTGATTGTTTGATATTCTGTCCGCTGAAGATGACTAATCATTAAACTGTTCGAGGGCTGTTTTCTGTCTATTTTCTGCTCAGGGTTTGTTTTAAACCTCTGAATCGAAAGTATTAAACGGATGCGATTAATTCAGCCTGGACTGTAGTCTTCATGCAAACTTTGTTTTGCAGACAATTTTAGGCTTATAGTTGTACTACTATGTATTTATGTATTTTCATGCAAACCTTTGTTTTGCACTTGATTTCAGTATTGGATGGGCTACCATTTGTTTGTTTTTATTTTTATTTACATGCAGACAATTTTAGTCTTAGTGGTACCAACCATTTATTTATTTATTTACACGAAATCTTCATTTAAACTTTGTTTTGCACTTAATTTTACTCTGGAGGTGCGGTCATCTATTTATTTATCTGTGTATTTTAGCTGTGCATTTATTTATTTATTTAACTCTATTTATATTTTATTATCATGCAGTCTTCATTCAAACTTTGTTTTGCCGATAGTTTTAGTCGTAGTGATGTTACCATGTATTTATTAAGCTCTGCTATTTTTATTACCACACAGTCTTCATTTACAATTTTGCACATATTTTAGTGTTAGAGTTTCTAACATTTAAAATTTTAGATCTATTTATTTATCTCAAATTATTATTTTTATTAACATGCAGTCTACAATTTAACCATGTTTTGCAGATAATTTTAGTTTTAGGGGTGCTTAAATTATTTATTTAATTTAGTATATATATATATATATATATATATATATATATATATATATATATATATATATATATATATATATATATATATATATATATATATATATTTTTTTTTTTTTTTTTTTTTTTTTATTGGCAGGATATTTTCATTCAAGCTTTATTTTTCAGATAGTTTGATGTTTTTATTTATTTATTTAGTAAGTTATAGACAGAGGTGGGTAGAGTACCCAAAAACTTTACTCAAGTAAAAGTAAAAGTAATTCTAGAAATATTTACTCAAGTAAAAGTACTAGTCTTGAATAGTTACTTGAGTAAGAGTAAAAGAGTATCGGATAAAAAATCTACTCAAGTAGTTAGTTACTAGTTACTTTGGGTCATATATACGGAGCCTATTTTTATTTAGATATATAGATAAAATGTATGTAATGTATGTGTGTGTGTGTGTGTGTATAAATGTATATATTTCATCAGCCTTTACTCCAATTTATGTAATTTATTATAAAACCCTGTCTGTTTACTTAAGTAACAGAGATGTCATGCCATAACATATTTTTAATACAACTGACTTTATATTAAATGTGAATTTAACATTGAAAGTTAATGTGATATAAATATTGCTACTAATCTTTCATTGTTCAGAAAGAGAGCAATTAACATTTACATTATTAAAGATCATTTTCACTGACAGTCTAAGTTCAATCACTCTCAGAAACTCCCATTAAAATCACTGAAACTGTTAACACTGTGAAATCAATATCTTAATTATAGATTCGTACACACATCTGCACTTTGTTGTTTCTGACGAGAGAATTAGCCAGGAAGAGGTATTCAGTCAGTGAGCGAGTGAAGGAAGCACCGACATTTCAGCGATGACTCATCGGAACACCTCTGATTGGCCATTGCATTCAAAAGCTCAACAGAACCGTGTGTGATTGGTTAATGTGCAGCGCTGTAAAAACGCGTCTGTCTCTTGCTCAGCGCCAGCAAGCGATCACAGATCTGAATTTAGCAGCTGATGATATGACTCGCTGAACCTACACCGGTGTGATTGTATTAAAATTAATAAAATCTTAATCGGCTATTTTTTGTCTTTTGGAAGATGCATTCAACTTGAATCCCCCCTGTTATAAGCCACACACGTACAACAAACTAATGTAACAGTGGTATCATGTACTGTAATCGAATGTAGCCCAAGTTATTACCTGTTAAACAGTAGACAGCACACGCGTTCATCTAATAAGGATCTCCATCGCAAGCAAATAATGGCTTTTGCAGATTTGCTTTCAATTCATAGCAGTTCCATAGCCCCGTTTTCAACGCTGCTAATATTCTTAAACGTTACAACTCTGAGTGAACCGCTTCAGACGCTCAGCGCGTGCAGCATGGAACTGAACGACTCAATCAAACTGATTCACGAACCAATTCACTCGCTTGCCAATTGGTTTCATCAAGCCTTTGAACAGAGTTGACTCAAAAGAATGAATCATTCGCGAATGGGCATCGCTCATTGCCCAGAGAAAAGTAGACGGCGCGTTTGTAATAAACTGAAGCATTTATAACATTTATTGCATGAAGATAAAGTAACGAGAGGGGCGTCGCCCACAGTAACGAAGTAAAAGTACAGATTTTTCCCCAAAAATTTACTCAAGTAAGAGTATAAAGTACCCATCTTTAAATATACTCCGAAAAGTATTAGTTACCATGAAAAATTACTCAAGTAAATGTAACGAAGTAAATGTAACTCGTTTCTACCCACCTCTGGTTATAGAGAAATTTATGATTTAAAAAGTTACCAATTTTGGTATTGATTTGCATTATATTGTACAGGGGCCATTAAGGTGTCAGAATGCAATCTATTTTTTTTTCTTTGTATACATTATATATATATATATATATATATATATATATATATATATATATATATATATATATATATATATATATATATATATATTATATATATATATACAATCAAAGGCTAAAACCTGAATTGACCTCAAACTTTTACCGCTGCAGCACAAACACAAATGTTTCCACTTTTATATTGTGATCAAGTGGTTTGTTATTGAGTTAAGCATGCATTTATTTTATTTTGTATTATTAAATATGTTTGTATATACTAGTATATAAAATACTAAGAAAAAAAAATTATATTATTAGCTTTTTTATTGTTTTGCATAATTTTTATTTTATTTTTATAACATTAGAGAAAATGTTTTTAATGTGTTAAGCATATATTTTATTTTATTATTTTTATTTAGTTTTTTTATCATTAGCACATTTTTTAAGCATAATTTTTAACAAATATTTTATTGTGTTAAGCATATATTTTATTTTTATACCATTATATCATTTAGTTTATATATAATTGTCATTTTCATCATTCTATATCATAAGCGTTTTACGTTTAATGTGTTGCTACTTTTTTAAATGTATTATTTAGAATTTTATTTTATTCTTTATTTAAGCATTCATTTTATTTATATCATTATTATTATAATTTTTTTAAGCATACATATTCATTTTGTTTAATTGAGATGTATTTTATTATATGTACCCAGACTTGCAAGATTGCTTCAAGCCACACATGCAGATAAAGTAATCTGAGTAATATTATTCACGTGTCTATATCAGCACACGATGCCTCCAGTGTAAAGCACTGTTTTAACATGGAGTGCCCTGGAAGTGTTTTCAGAGGAGCTCATCACAGTGAGCAGAGCTGGCATCCTTGTCAGGGTTTGTGCTTGTTTAGGTCAGTGTGTGTGTGTGTGTGTGTGTGTGTGATAGTCGTGTGGTCCTGAGGCCACGTCTGACATGAGCTGCTCTGAAGCCTTGGACAGCTGCTAGGAAAAACTGACCCGCTTGGTCAAAATTAATTTTCCATGAGAGCAGAGAGATGCTGCAAGCCTGAGAAACCACTGAGAGGAGTGAGATCGCAGACGAGCAGGAGATGCATGCTATATATGATCCATATTTAATAACTGTCCCCGAAGGGAGCGGAAACAATCACAGCATAACATTTGCTGATCAGATATTTAACCCAAAAATCAAATTAAAATGTATTTTGAGTAAAGAAAATTCATATTTTGTGGACCGTTAAGATGCATTTGTGGATTGCAATTTATTATTTTTATGACATTAAGGCCTGATTCTCTATTAATTTATGTTGATTTAAATTAGAAGATACATATTATATTACAGTAATTTTGTATGGGGCTTTGAATAGTCATGACATTAATGAGAATTTAAAGAGAAACACCGCTGAGAATCAAAAAAATAAAAAATAAAACTCAAACGTGTAAAATCTGTATTACAGTTATACAAATTTGAGCTGCATCGAAAATATCAGAAAATATTATAAAATATTATTGTTACAGGAAGAAACCAATGCTAAGGTCATCAAAGGTCACGTGTCCAAACTAATTCTATGTTATTTTGATACAGATTCATGTGTCACTTGGTCTTCAGGCTGATATAAAACAATATGTGTACAGTGTTTGCTCTCTCTTCAGTCTGTCTCCTTAATGATCTTAATTGTATTGCGTTCAGTTCACGGTCAGATTCAGGGGTGGTTCTAGGGTGAGTGAAGATCCGGGGCTTAGCCCAGAAAAATCCTGTATGTGACTTTTTATTTTAATAAATCAGAAAGATTTACCTCGTTTAAAATATACAAAAACAATCAAAAACAAATGTAAAACATTTTATTTAAAGTATTGAGGAAAATACATTTGCTTTTTGCAAACAAAAATTAAGAATTGCAAAACAAACGAAACAGCGCGAAAGCAATGATTTTGCAATAGGCCTACATATTTTCCATGGTCATATCTATTAATTTATTTGCAACGCTGCTTTTATTTTTTCGTGTCAGTCTAGTTTGAGCTTACGATACCATTTTTCCTTTGCGCTTCACTTTTCTGCACGTCACTCTGTGTGGCACTGTTTTGACGTGGGGGCGGAGTCAAGGGACGGGGGCGTGTACAACATGCCTCCATGGAAGTGACGTCATCGGCCCGGGACGCAGCTCACTGCTCCAGGTCCTGTCATTATGAGCAGGGACTTTCGAGTGGATCGTTTATTTTTATTCAGTAGCATTAAAACATTCATGTTTTCGTTTTATTACTTTATTAACAAATGTATGTGTATTAGCAGCGTTTTCTCAAGTTAAAGAAGTTGTTAACATGAACATCTGCTGTTTATTTCTCTGCATGTGCACACTTTTATAGCAATATGTGTATTGGGATCGCAAATCATTTGAGTCAATTTGGGGATCGCGAATCATTTGAATCAGTTCGGGAGTTCGTAGCGAGTTCGCGAATCATTTGAGTCAGTTCGGGAGGTCGGCGCGGGATCGCGAATCATTTGAGTCAATTTGGGGATCGCGAATCATTTGAATCAGTTCGGGAGTTCGTAGCGGGATCACGAATCATTTGAGTCAGTTCGGGAGTTCGTAGCCGAATCGCGAATCATTTGAGTCAATTTGGGGATCGCGAATCATTTGAGTCAGTTCGGGAGTTCGTAGCGGGTTCGCGAATCATTTGAGTCAATTTGGGGATCGCGAATCATTTGAATCAGTTCGGGAGTTCGTAGCGAGTTCGCGAATCATTTGAGTCAGTTCGGGAGGTCGGCGCGGGATCGCGAATCATTTGAGTCAATTTGGGGATCGCGAATCATTTGAATCAGTTCGGGAGTTCGTAGCGGGATCGCGAATCATTTGAGTCAGTTCGGGAGTTCGTAGCCGAATCGCGAATCATTTGAGTCAATTTGGGGATCGCGAATCATTTGAATCAGTTCGGGAGTTCGTAGCGGGATCGCGAATCATTTGAGTCAATTTCGGATTTTATTTTTTTATCAATATGGTACACAATAATCCCATTTAAATCAATGGGATAAACAGGTCAAAAGTAATCAAAAAGTTGTTTAAAATAGCTACATTACCTAAAATTTATAATCTGATAGATTACGTTAATAACTAAAATTTTCATCATATAATTTGTAATAAAGTAATTCCAGCACTGTTTAAATACTTTATATTTATTCATTTTTGAAGCCTATTTTTACCACTTTTTTTTTCATCTAGTAATTTTCATGACAAAACATTTGCCTAACTTTTCAGGAATGTTATGCAGAAGAAGAAAAAGCCTTTAAAATTTTGAAATAATATGATAGTTTGGAGTCAAAATTGATAAACACTATGAAAATAAAAACGCTACAAATTCTTCATACAGAATTATTTTGACATTGAGCTGAAATGTGACACAGATTTTGTGAAATTCACAAATAAATGTAGATTATGCAAATTATTTTTTTTTCCTTTTCAGGTCCCCACACTTGATTGAAATAATATTAGTGATAATAATACAGACCATTTTGTGTATTGCTATGACCAGTTCATTGAAACAATCAAAGGAAATGCATCTTTTTGACTTGAATGCAAGTTTACGCACATGATGAGTAAATGAAATATTTTAAAGCAGAGCGAAACTATTCCTTATCTGGAAAACATTTCAAAAACATTGCACAACTTTAGGCAATTATCATGTAAACAGTGTGTTAGATGCCAACAGAGGTCACTGCAGCACTTGTAATTGTATGACACAACCTGAGAATGGAGAATTGCAGTTCAATCAAAACCTGTGCTTGACTGTAAATGGGTTTGTTTACTTGTTGCCAGGTGTGGTTCTAGGGTGAGTGAAGATCCGGGGCTTAGCCAAGAAAAATCCATGTATGTGACTTTTTATTTTAATAAATCAGAAAGATTTACCTCATTTAAAATATACAAAAACAATCAAAACAAAAACAAATTTAAAACATTATATATAAAGTATTGAGGAAAATACATTTGCTTTTTGCAAACAAAAATAAAGAATTGCAAAACAAATGAAACAGCGTGAAAGCAATGATTTTGCAATAGGCCTACATATTTTCCATTGGCATATCTATTAATTTATTTGCAACGCTGCTTTTATTTTTTCGTGTCAGTCTAGTTTAAGCTTGCGATACCATTTTTCCTTTGCTTCACTTTTCTGCACGTCACTCTGTGTGGCACTGTTTTGACGTGGGGGCGGAGTCAAGGGACGGGGGCGTGTACAACATGCCTCCATGGGAGTGACGTCATCGGCCCGAGACGCAGCTCACTGATCCAGGTCCTGTCATTATGAGCAGGGACTTTAGAGTGGATCGTTTATTTTTATTCAGCAGCATTAAAACATTAATGTTTTCGTTTTATTACTTTATTAACAAATGTATGTGTATTAGCAGCGTTTTCTCAAGTTAAAGAAGTTGTTAACATGAACATCTGCTGCTTATTTCTCTGGATGTGCACACTTTTATAGCATTATATGTGTTGGGATCGCGTTTCATTTGAGTCAGTTCGGGAGTTCGCAGCGGGATCGCGAATCATTTGAGTCAATTTGGGGATCGCGAATCATTTGAGTCAGTTCGGGAGGTCGGAGCGGGATCGCGAATCATTTGAGTCAATTTGGGGATCGCGAATCATTTGAGTCAGTTCGGGAGGTCGGAGCGGGATCGCGAATCATTTGAGTCAATTTGGGGATCGCGAATCATTTGAGTCAGTTCGGGAGGTCGGAGCGGGATCGCGAATCATTTGAGTCAATTTGGGGATCGCGAATCATTTGAATAAGTTCGGGAGTTCGTAGTGGGATCGCGAATCATTTGAGTCAATTTGGGGATCGCGAATCATTTGAATACGTTCGGGAGTTCGTAGTGGGATCGCGAATCATTTGAGTCAATTTGGGGATCGCGAATCATTTGAATACGTTCGGGAGTTCGTAGTGGGATCGCGAATCATTTGAGTCAATTTGAGGATGGCGAATCATTTGAATCAGTTCGGGTTCCCAAATCATAGCTGTATATGAATAGGCATTTTTAACTAATTTACTAGCTAGTTATAATTAAGTTTTCCACGCTTGATTAGGTGTGAAATGTGAACTTGTATTTTTTATTTTAATGATGTGCCTTTTAACAGTATCAAGTATATTCAAAAACTAAACAAACCGTGCCTAAAAAGTGCACACATGTAAAGTTACTTCATGAAGTCATACTAGTGCACGTGTGCATTTCGAGTGCGTTCTTTCACTGCATTATTCGGTGTATCCAAATGCATTTATGAATTCATGTGAATGGTCACAAAATTCAAGATATGAACCCTTTGTGCCAAAAGGGTTCTTTCTTGTCATTATAGAACCTTTTTAGCATAAAAGGTTCTTTGGAGTTGAGTAAAGAACCCTATGGTTCTATATAGAACCCCAATGAACCTTTCTTCTAACAGTTTGTTGTCAGATTAATTAATGTCAAAGTCATTATATCCGTGTAGTATCTGTGAGCGGTCAGTCCGTCCACACCGAAAGTTTCTCTCACAATCTCTCGCACGTGTATCGATTACTGATCCTGAAGTCATCGCAGAAATATTTGAGTGTTGTCCCCTAGTGAGGGCACTCAGAAGAAGGGCTCAGTGAGTCACTGATGGAGGAGACAGACAGTGACTCGACTCTTTCTTTGGGTGGAGTCGCTTTTCCTGGAATTATCAGGCAGCTTTTCCTGTTGAGCTAACTTTACTTACAGCCTCTGTCCCTCTCTGTGTGTAAGTGTGTGTGTGTGTGTGTGTGTGTGTGTGTGTGTGTGTGTGTGTGTGTGTGTGTGTGTGTGTGTGTGTGTGTGTGTATATGTGTGTTAATCATGTCCGATTCACCAAACGAATCGTTCGTTCGGTTCCTTTCTCGGGCCAGTTCGCAAAAATGATTCGATTCCGTTGGATTCGTCAAGTAGGTGTTTCGGACTCGTGATGATCCATAACGTACAGACATCTCCAGTTTATCAATAATTGACCATTTAATATTAAATCAGATATTAATCTTAAATTTAACTGTGAGTAAAATCAATTGTGTGAAATGATTTGATGTTTTACTTGATGATTATTAAATATGGATCGTAAGTAGTCTTAAGTACAAATAATTAAGGTTTAATTATATAATATTTAATATATTAATATTGAGTTGTATAATTATTTTCTTATTTATAAAAAAGCTGTTGAACTTTCAAAATGACACAAAAATTGTGTGTGTATATAATTAAATTCATTTTATATACAAATATATATATATATATATATATATATATATATATATTTAAGTTGCAGGGATATTAAACTAAACCTAAAAGCATAAAAAACATATAAACAACTTATTTTGTATTTTAAAATATTATTCTTCAGTAATTTAATTTAAGTTTTTCTCAGCTCATGTTCATTTAGTTTAATTACTAAAACAACTAACCTAAAACAAAATAAACATTTTTTGACAAAAACAACAAACTGGCGAACTTTAAGGAAAATAAAAAAACCTGTTTACATTTGTTTAGACTAAAGCTTGTCAAATGGGGCGCTGTTAATATAATAAATACTCTATTTGAGCATCCATAGATTAAAAAAATCATCAAAGAGGCTCAAATATTAATGTTTGGTTTCTATATGATTAACATTCTTTGTATCATTGAGGTTTTTTTTTGTTTATTTTTATTTTAACACATGAAAAAAAGTGATATTTTTATATAATGAGAGCATAATTTGGGTCAAAGGAGTGATAAACCAGCGTGTGTAATTATTGTGGTTAAGAGTCTTCATGTGTAGAGAAGGAAGGTTATGTTTACAGAGGGTTACGCGATGACGCAAAAGAATCACCGAATCGCTGCTCCATTGAAAGGATCCGTTCGAAAGAACCGATTCGCGGAAATGGGTCGGACTTCCCATCTGTAGTGTTAATGTGTGTGTGTGTTTGTGAGGGCAGTGAGTTCGGATTATCGTGTTATGGGTGATTGCACCATCTGTTATTCCTGCTCTGTTAGAGCTTTATTTTTCCGCGTAAAACAAGCTTTGTGAATCTGTAGAGAAGTTCTGGAGATGGCTGTGAAGCGAGAAGCGACGCGAAATCCGTCGGTGAGTCAAACAGGAGCGCGCGCTGTAATATTAATGTCTGCATGTACCTGTCTCAGTTTAACCCAAGAGTTTAGAGTTAAACGCGATGATTTGTTCTCAGAGGATTTGGAAAACCGAGTTTAAAGTGAATTCCAGTGAAATAAAGTCAGTCAGTGTTTAGTCATTTTCTGCTCTGTTGCTCTGGAGGGATTTTAACAGTTAAACATTAATTGATTCATCCTGATGCTTGGGATTTCAGATCCAGTTTCCATTGATCCTCACATCATTCATCACAACTTATGATTTATTATCTTTTATGGATGCATTTAGAGCAGAACTGAATCCAGACAAAAAGGCTCAAATATAAGTTTTTTCTTGCCTCTAACATTTTCTTTGACCTTATTATTATTTTAACATTTGAAAAGTGTCATATTTTGGTGTAATGGGAGCATAATTTGGGTTAAAGGAGGTCGGATAACTATAAACCCAAATAAGTTCATTTCTAAACTTATATCAGTATAATCAATATTTCCATTTGTATTATTTAGTGAGTTTTCTTGAGTTTATTATTATTTTAAAAGGTCAAAAATGTGATATTTCTTTTGTCAAACGAGGGCAGATAATAACAAACTCACACGTTTATTAATATTAATAAAATACATACTTTATTTTAGCCTCCATATTGTGACTAGGATTGAAAAATTCTCAAATATTAATGTTTGGTTTCTACATGATTACCATTCATCCTTTTGTATCATTGAGTTTTTTTTAGTTTATTCTTATTTGAAAACATGAAAAACTGTGATATTTTTTATGTAATGAGAACATAATTTGGGTCAAAGGAGTGTGTAATCGTTGTGGTCAAGAGTCTTCATGTAGAGAAGGAAGGTCATTTTGACAGATATTGTGTGAGCGTCAAACAGTTGGTCTTTTGTTTCCTGAAGGCTCTGGGAAAGCGTCGCTCAGTCGATGTGCCAGCAGTAATTACTGCATCTTCTTCACACAGCATTGTGGAGTAATGAACCTGAGCTTCTTTTCACACATAATGAGGGGATGATGAGATGATGATGAACTGGAGCTGTCAGAAACAAAGCCTCGGTGTACAGCAGCAGATCTGGACGAAGCTTTCTGCTCGACTGAGCCGCAATGTTTTATGGCATTATAATATTAAACAATGAAACATACAATGCAGACAGGTTTGATGCAGAATCTGGGAGGTGCTTTTAGGACATATGCAAATGTATTTTATGTGGCCATGCCACTTTCCCTATATATATATATATATATATATTTTTTTTTTTTTTTTTTTTTTTAATTTTTTTGGGGGGGGGGGTAATTTTGTGCATTTTTAAATGGTTTTCAGCAGTATAATAACTGAGCACATGTGATCTGGATTACATAATCAGACTCCAAAAATGTAGTACTTGTAATTACAGATTCACACAATGGCAGTAAAACATAGAGCTGCATGATTTGGTAAAAAAAAAAAAAAAACAGATTTTAAAAATACAGCAAAAAAACATAATATTGTGAAATATTATTGCAATTTAAAATAAAGGTTTTCTATATTAATATACTTTAAAATATAATTTATTTGATGCAAAGCTGAATTTCCAGCATCCAGTCCTCAGTGTCATGTGATCTTCAGAATTCATTCTGAAAAAGCTGCTTTATTATCAATGTTTGAAACAGTTTTTCTACTTAATATATTTTGCAACCTGTGATACATTTTTGAAGATTCTTTGATGAATAAAAATAATTTATATTAATATCTTTTGTAACCATATACACAACAATTCAAAATTTTGGGGTTAGATTTGTTTTCTTCCTTCCTTTTGTTTTGAAAGAAATCAATGCTTTTATTCAGCAAGGATGTGTTAAATTGATACAAAGTGATAATCTGCCATTATATGTATTAAGATTTTTAGAGATGATCAACCTAAAATTTAGGGGAATTTTAAATCAGGCATACTATTTAACAGTTTACTCATGGAGCCACATTGAGATCCCAATATCTCAGGAACTGAACTATACTGGGCCTTAAAAATGCTATTAACAAAAGAAATGTTTGTTAAGAACCTAAATCTGAAAGCATACTAAGATATATTTAATACTTCAGGAGTTACAGCCCTGCAAACCATGCAAAAAATACACCAAAAATGGCTTTTTTAATTACATTGGCATATAATGCACCAGGATTGGTGGAATCAACAGATTAATAGACCTACCAATCTCTGTATACAAATAACATAATGATGAAGTCACGTACAAAGTCTGTAATTTGGCTCAGAGGAAAACTGTAATTTTGTCCCCCCTCAACAAAATTGTGGTTTACTAGGTAAATATACATCCATTGCATGTAATATTTTGGTTTCCTTCATTGTTAAGCATCATCTTTTGGTGCATTTGAGATGGACCCCGTCCAGTAACTGAATGTGGAGCAGCTCAGATCAGTTGATGAGAAATGTTTGACTGACTTTGTGTCAAATCAGAGCACAGACAATGTCAAGATCTCTTCTGAAACTCCAGAGGGCTTTTACTCGGGAGAAACATCGGAGCGGCAGGAGAAAATTTCAGGAGAATCGACTGAGATAAAGAAGTCTCAAATATGAGTTTTCTTTCCTGCAGCTTGTGGTTATGAAATATAAATGAGTCATGAAAGCTTTGAGTGGTTTCTGAGGCAATATACACCCCCGTTCAAAAGTTTGAGGTCGGTGGTGTTTATAAAAGAAGTCTCTTCTGCTCACAGAGGCTGCATTTATGATCAAAAATACTGTAGAAATTGTGAAGTATTTTTACAATTTAACATAGCTGTTTGCTATGCGAGTATGTGTTAAAGTGTAATTTATTCCTGTGATCAAAGATGTATTTTCAGCATCATTCCTCCAGTCTTCAGTGTCACATGATCTTCAGAAATCATGAAAATATGATGATTTACTGCTCAAGAAACATTTCTGGTTATTTTCAATATTGAAAACTACCATCATTACCATTCAGAAGTTTAGGGTTGTAATATGTTTCTGAAAGAAGTTTCTTTTGCTCACCAAGGCTGCATTTATTTGATCAAAAATACAGTAAAATCAAAAAATATTATTAAATAATTTAACGATTTAAAAAAACTGTTTTCTAAGTGAATATCTGTCAAACTGTAATTTATTTCTGTGATGCTCTGCTGTATTTTCAGCATCATTCCTCCAGTCTTAAGTGTCACATGATCTTCAGAAATCATGAAAATATGATGATTTACTGCTCATGAAACATTTCTGATTATTATTATCAATGCTGAAAACGGTTCATATTTTTGCAGAAGCCATGATACATTGTATTTTAATGATTCTTTAATGAATAGAAAGTTCAAAAGAACAACATTTATTAGAAATAGAAGCTCTTGCAACATTAGAAATGTCTTAACTCTCATTTTTGATCAATTTAATGCGTCCTCACTGAATAAAAGCGGATTAATGTGAATTAATTGTTGCAACCACCACATAACAACAGTGAGAGTGAAGGTTCTGGAAAAGCGACCCTGTGCCTTGTTTTAATGGTGATCGTTGGGGTAAAACACAGACTTGTGGGAGTGTGTGTTTATCATGTGACAGCAAGGGCTCTGTTGTTGGTTCGCAGATGGCTAAACGGCTTCCCTGGGTTTGGCTGACGTCCCCATCGCTTCACTGAAGATGGACACACTGGAGTCGGAGTTGACTTGTCCAATCTGTCTGGAGCTTTTCGAGGATCCTCTTCTGCTGCCTTGCGCCCACAGCCTGTGCTTTAACTGCGCTCACCGTATTCTGGTGTCCCACTGTCCCTCGTTCGACGAGTCCAGCAAACCGTTCTCTGCGTTCCAGTGTCCCAGCTGTCGCTATGTCATCACCCTCGACCAGCAGGGACTAGACGGCCTCAAGCGCAACGTCACTTTGCAGAACATCATCGACCGCTTCCAGAAGGCGTCTCTGAGCGGCCCGAACTCTCCGACCGAGACGCGTCGCTGCAATCCTCCGCCGGTGGATGACGACAGGGTCATGAGTTCACCGAGCGAAGCCGTCCAGTGCCAGTTCTGTGAGCAGGACCCGCCGCAGGAGGCGGTCAAGACCTGCGTCACCTGCGAGGTTTCGTATTGTCAGGAATGCCTGCGTGCGACTCACCCGAACAAGAAGCCGTTTACGGGACACCGGCTCACGGAGCCTGTACCGGACTCTCGGCTCCGAGGACTGGCCTGTCCCGAGCACGGAGAGGAGAAGGTCAACATGTACTGCGTGACGGACGATCAGCTGATTTGCTCGCTGTGCAAACTGGTCGGGCATCACCGTGAACACCAGGTGGCAGCACTGGGAGAGCGATTCGACAAGCTGAAGGTGAGAGACAAACCAACGAGAAGGTTTTTATTTTTTTATTGCAACTATGATTTGAAACACAATAATTACATCATCATAATAACTATTTTTTTCACAATTTTGGGGAATTTTAGCATTAAAAATTGCAGTTGCGAATTAAATAAAATTAATAATAAAAAAATTGTTTTGCTGTGCCTGTTTGTATGGCTGCACACTTATTATTATTATTATTATTATTATTATTATTATAACTACTACATAAAAGGAATTAAAACAAAATGAATAATGCGTGTGATATTTCACTGTACAATAAAAAACAAGTATTAATAATAATAATAATAATGATGATGATTTACATTATGGTTTGATGACGTACAATTTTGAGATCTGGTTGGAGAATTTTGGGGAAACAATTTTATTTTATTTTTTAATACTTTAAATTGCGATTTTAAAATACAATTAAAATAAATAAAAAGTCAAGTTTACTGTGCTTGTTTGTAGGGCTGCACAATTTCTTAATATTATTAACAACAACAATAATTATTATTTTTACAAAATAAATATTACTTAATAAAAACAAAATAGTAAATAGTACTATTGTAATATTTCATGGTACAGGAAAAAATGCATTACAGTACTGTAAGAAAAGACAATTTTATAATTAGTGTATATATATATATATATATATATATATATATGTGTGTGTGTGTGTGTGTGTGTGTGTATAATGACTATAATTAAAATTCATTAAACTGTTAAAATTATATTTATTTATTGGATCATCACAGTTTTTGACAATAAATCTCTATTAAATTTAGCTAAATTAAAACCAACAAAGAATAAAATGTTAATAAAATCTCATATCTCATATTGTTAAAGTTTTATAAATTTCTTTGATTACACATGCTTTTTGAATTGACAATAAATACAAGGCATTTCTTATGCAGGTGAGACTGCTGATGTTTTCTGGATATACAGTGGATTGTTAGCACTCTGAAAACTGATTGGACGAGCGTTTTCTGTCTCGAGCTGTTCAGACAGAGATTTGTAGGCCGACCTGGCAGGATAATTCAGGATAAACTCCCTCAGGAATTGAATGTGGGTTTTTATAATAGAGCTTTTCTATTTATGAGTAAAATACGGTCTGTGGTTAACATTCCTTCGAGAGACTTTCATGTTTTATTCTACAACAGAAATTACAGTCAGACCCTAAAGGTGAAGTTTAAACCCTTGTGTGCTTTTAAAATGCACATCGCTTTGTAAGAACTGCAATGGTTTTCTGATACGAACATAAACTTAGCTCACATCTTTCTGATTCACGACCAATATTATAAAAACACTCCTGCCATATTGGCTCAGAAATACTTATTTCTCTTCCAGGTTTTAAGACCACAATATTAACTGCTCTGTTAATGCCAGGTTTATATGTTGCTTGCCAATTTTTATGCTAACAAACAATATTTCAGGACATTTTTCTGGTATTTGTGTTTTATCGTTTATGCTGGTATTTTACAAAAATAATAAGCTTCTCATTTTCTCATTTTGACTTTGTATTTATAATATAATCAGGCTTATTGGTTATCACTGTATGTATGTGTGTGTATATATATTATATATATAATAATTATTATTATTATTTCAATGTAAATATTTATACATGACGGTAGTATTTTAATTAAAATATAACAAAGATAAAATAATGAGAACCATCTTAAAGTATAAACATTTTTTCTAAAATATAAAATAAGGTTAATTATCCGTTCATTTTTGTAAATTGTGCATAAATTGAATTTAAGTAGAAAATGTCCTAAATAGTAATGATAATAATGTCATAATTAAAGGACATCCTATTTCAAGGTGATTCTCATTATGTTTACTCTATTATATTTGAAATAGTTTAAAAGGCACAAGTATGTTAATTAAAGACAAGATAAAATTTACACACATTAAAAGTGTGTAAATAAGCAATATGTCTGATTATATACAAAAACTAATGCAAATAAAATTTTGTTAGCCCTATAAACAGGCTTAATTAAAAAAAACAAATAATTAAACTTATTTCAGCTATTTGTCAAGGTGATGTTTAATAAAAAATGAGAATTCAAAAAAAAAAAAATATATATATATATATATATATGTAAATCGTGGATAAATGTAATTGAAGCAGAACATTTCTTTAATTGTCACGAGTATAATGTCAGAACAATGCAAAAATAATAATAATAATAATAATTTAAAAATAATTTTTGCCATAAAATGTAATGCTTTTCTGTTTCTTGTGTTTTTGGGGTGAATGTAACCTCTGGCCTCCCATGTCACCCTTCTCCTTTATTATCAACAGAACACTATTTACACAGTGAAAAACACTGCTGATTGTGAGCTGATCTCTCTCAATCCCAGCATCCTCTGCTGTGTTTGCTGGAGGGAATGAATGATTCATGTGCGCCGACACTGTGCTGTGTGTTGTGTTACAGCATCATGTGACCTATTTTACAGCTCGACGGTGATCTGGAGATTCAGTCAGTCTGCCGTTAACATGATTCTCTGATGATCACGTGATGCACATCCAAACACAGACACATGGCATTACGTTATATCTTATCTTCTGTTTCATTACAAACACAATCAGTATATTAATTTGCATGGTAAATGATCATAAATATATGAGAATGTCTCAGTATTTGATAGCTAATATATTTTTCACTAAAAGTAAAACCTTTAAATAAAATAAACATCAATTGAAATATAATCAAAATAATATATATGGTCACACTTGATTTTAAGGTCCAATTCTCACTGTTAACAAACTATTAATTATGTCGTTTGCCTCCATAAACTCCTAATTTGTTACTTATTAATAGTTAGTTTGATGGTTGTTAAATTTATATTATATACATATTTAATTTATTATTTCAGTTTAATTATATTTAATTTCAATGAATACCTATTTCATTTCAAGTATTAGAATTTAAATCACGGTAGTATTTATTTTTTATTTTATTTTATTATTAAATAATGAGAATTGGGAAAAAAAGGTAATTAACTGACTTAGAATTTGTATTTTTATTAAATTGAATGTACATATAAACTTATTTTATTTCAGCTTGCCAAGCCAGCATTTCTCATTTCATCTTATTAAGTATAAGTTTGACTATTAAAAATGACCTTTATTTTCTATGAACTTTATTAACCTTTATTAACCTAATTAATAAAACAAATATATTAACATAATTAAAAAGTCAAAAACACAACAAAATTGCTAAAACCTTTTGAATTAAAGTGAAAATATAAAAATAAAACCGAAATCTTAACAAAATATTAACAAAACCTAACGGTTGCTGTGTTGTTTTGCTTAGAAATGGACCCAACTACAAAAACCAGTATAGCTTGTTTATTGAATATAAATAATAGACAAGAGGTTATATTTACTGCTAGAACCTTGTAGAGAGTCTAAAGTGGTTATAAATCATTCAGATAAAGCATTTTCTTTTGACACGCAAACACGTCTGACTCCAGATAAATGCCCTTTAGAAAATTAAGAGCGCAAACATTGTGAATCACTGCGGTTTCTATAAAACTCTGTGTTTTTCTTTTCTTTGAATGCTTTGCTGAATTAAACATGGTAAAATCTAAACTATGAAAACATATCATATCTATGAAAATATCTAATGATATGTGCTGACGCTGAAAAAAAAGTTGCTTGCAAATTTCACAAATAATTACAAAGACACGGCATGGAAAGCTGAATCCACCAACATTTTGATGGTTTTGTGAATGCTTGCTATGTGGTTGCGTAGGTTTTGTGAAAGGTTTCTAGGCGGCTGTGGATGTTTTGTGAATGTTTGCTAGGTGGCTGCTTTTTAGGTGTTGCTAAAATGTTGATGCATGCAGTACATTGTGATTGCTGAACTTTTGTGAATGGTTGCTTTTTGGTTGTGAGACCAGCGCTCTACCCCCCAACCCTGGCTGTATGATGTTCACTGTTCATCGCAAAGTAGCGCAAATTAAAAAAACACTACAGACCCTACTTTGTATCACAGTCTCCTCTCTTCCTTTTATGTTTCAAAGTCTCAACTGATAAAACAACATATTACCACAATAAAATTAACAATTGTTCTGACTCTCGCACACTTTTCAAAACCTTCTCATTTCTTTGTTGCCCGCCCCACTTCAGCTCTTACAGCTGATGACTTTGCAGCATTCTTCATAAACAGATCAACAACCATCCGCAGCCAGTTCCTCACACCTCAAACTGACAATCACATCATAACGCATACAAACTCTCTTCTCCTCCACTCTTCTCTCGGACGCAGAAAAAGCATCTTCTTGGATCTGTCTGCTGCTCTTGACACAGTTAATCACCAGATCCTCCTGTGAACCCTCATGAAGATGGGCATCTCAGGAACTGCACTCCAGTGGTTCAAATCTTACTTCTCTGATAGGTTCTTCAGAGTGTCTTGGAGAAGGGAGGTCACCAACTCACAACTTATTACTACTGGGGTTCCTCAAGGCTCAGTACTTGGACCACTTATCTTCTCTGTCTACATGTCATTTTTAGGATCTGTCATTCAAAAGCATGGTTTTTTCTATCACTGCTATGGTGATGACACTCAACTCTACTTCTCATTCCAGCCAGATTATCCAATGATTGCTTTTTGGATTGGATTCATCCCTGACTGGATGAAAGACCACCACCTACAACTCAGCCGTGCAAAGACAGAACTGCTTGTGGTCTCAGCCGACCAAGAACTTCATTGCAGCTTTTCTATACAGCTAGGTTTGTCAACCATAACTCCTTCCAGGACAGCCATGAACCTTGGTGTTGTGATTGACGATCAGCTAAGCTTTATAGACCATATTGCTACAATGACCCTATCTTGCAGATTTGCTTTATACATAATCATAGAGGGATTGTTTTGAAAAACCCTAAACCAAGTTGGTGCAATAAAAGTATTTCAGGCAACATAATGATACAGATGAAGGCTCCAGCAACACAAACCAAACACGTTTTTCCTTGCAAACATACTGTGACATTCTCGACGGCAGACAATAAGTGGAAAGTAATTTGAAACGGATGAAAAAAGGAAGTCGGGCAGTTTCCTCTTGTTGGAAAGCGTGTTTGTTTCTACACCTTTTTTCTGGACGCACCGTTGTTCCTTCCTGAGAAAAATCCGATTGCTGGAAATGACTGGAGCGAGTGTAAGCTCACAGTTCACAGACGCTTCAGTAATAATTTCCAGCGATCATATTTCACTGGGCTTTGTCAGATGGCTGCACTCGCTATGTGCTTCGAAAGCAGTTTTTCTTTCGAAATGAGCATGTACTGCAGAAATACCAGCTGAGAGTCGTCATTTTTTATCTTATTTAGCGTATTTCTACTTATTTCCATATGAACAAGGCCTGTGGAAACTGCTGAACTTCTAATGGAGTCATTCAAAAATTAACATTTGCTGAAAATGTCCTCACTCTCAAGACACCCAAGATTAGGAGTTATGACAATATAACAGTTTCAAAAGAGATCTTAATGTTTATCTGTGTGCATATTAGAAGTGAGATCTGATCTAAGACAGATTATGCAAGTAAGCACCTTTCATTTTACTGTAAATCTGTTAATTTTTTTAGATGTCAATGTTTCGCACGTTGCTTGCTAACAATAGGAGCTCAACATGTTCTCCTGCTTTCTATGGCTCTTCACACCTGATCATGTATTGCATAAATGATTTAGTGGTTCGGATAAAAGCTTCTATTTTTGTTCCGGCCGAGGCACTTTGAAACACAACCGAAAACTCTGTGGCCTAAATTGTTTTAAAAGGTGCTGTAAGTGATGTTCACTGGTCCATTCAGAGTCATGTGGGATTTCTCCAACTTCATATTATAATGGCCTTTCTTTTCCCAATGCTCTGAAGATGACGTAATGTAGAGGAAAAAATGGGAATCCTAGTGTTAGCTTTACAATTTTGCATTCGTCCACAGCACCTCCTGGGGGTAAATGATGCTAGAATTTCTTACTAGTGTTTTATTATCAACAGTGAGGATCATTTACTGGGTTTTGCACATCTACCAATGTTGCAAAACAGGTTTAATCATCGTGTATTGTAGAAAAATTGACTTGCTACTGTTTAAAGTTGACCCAAAAATGAAAATAAGCTGAAAGTGTGCTCATGAGTTTGTGTCTTCATCAGATTTGGAGAAATGTAGCATTGCATCACTTGCTCACCATTGGAGTGAATGGGTGCCGTCAGAATGAGAGTCCAAACAGCTGAGGAAAACATCCCAATAATCCACAGCACTCCAGTCCATCAGTGAACATATGGAGAAGAGAAAAGATGAAACGCATCCAGCATTAAGATGATTTTAATTTTAAAACTGCTTCTTTTGGCTTAAATATGAATACATAATTCATAATATAAATTTCTTTATGGAGACTGTGAATGGTATTTTGACTTCAGGAAATGACTTTTGTGCTGTAAATAATGTTATTGTTACATAAAACTGTTTTTGAAATAAAATAAAATAATTTATATATATATATATATATATATATATATATATATATATATATATATATATATATATATATATATATATTAAAAATATAAAAATATAACAATTAAATACGTAAAAAAAAAAATAATAGAAATATATATATCCAATAAAACTTAAATTGTGAAATTGTGGCAGAAATTGTGGCAGAAACTAAGAAATGAAAATAGTCAAAATAGTATTAATCCATAATAATTCTTCCTCCAGTGAAAAAGTGTTCTGGTCTGAATCAGGAGAGAAATCTGCACAGATCAAGTGTTTACAAAACAGGATTATTGTGATGTTTTTATCAGCTGTTTGGACTCTCATTCTGACGGCACCCATTCACTGCAGAGCACTGATGCAATGCTGCATTTAAAAAAAAAAATCATTTTTGAGTGAACTGTTTCTTTAATGTTGATGCAAACGCTCCGACCTGCTCGTTCTCCAGATTCGGTTAAATCAGAATCAACTTGTCTTTTTTGCCGAGTGCATAATCCTGCATCGTGTGATTCACTGCTCATAAATAATTCTGCATGCACACTTCCAGATAAACTCACCCACATGCACCAAAATGCAGGACAAAAAGGCCTTATTAGGTCAAATTGAACTTGAAATGACTGCATGAATTCAATATTCATCACTGTTGTAAACTTGTGCAGAATCGGCTGTGTTTTTGTTCAGTTGCCCAAAGTGAAGTGTTCCACTCGTGTTAAAATCCCAAAGATAAACAGAGACGTATAATCTGAGAAAATGTATCAGGGATGAAATGTCACACAATAAATCAGATCTCCGGCAGAGAATATGATCTCCATCTCTCTCTGATCGTCTATTTTTAGCGTTGTGCGCATTACACATGCTCTCTTTGGTCTCTTGTCGTGGTTTGAACTCACCGACCTCTTTTCCTTACAAATGAAACACTCAAACGTCATGTTTTACAGGCATTTGCTGCTTCATTTACTATTCAGACCAATCAATCAGCTGATCATCCTAATATATATATATATATATGTTCTGGACTGTTTGTAGGTCGCTAAACAATTAAGCAAATTAGTGTCATGTTGTGAGCAGAACTTCAAAAACATGATTTATACACTAATCTAGGTTTTATTAATAGTTTAATTAGATATTTTAGTTTTAGAGATTTTAGTTTTAATTTCAGTTTAAGTTTTAGTGATTTTGTTGTTTTTGTCATACATTATTATTATTTAAAATGTCTATATAGTTGTTATTATGTTTATTTTAGTAATTCAACTAAATGAAAATGAGACGCAGTTTAATTTGTTTATATATATATATATATATATATATATATATATATATATATATATATATATATTATCTCAGTTAATGTAATCTTATTTCAGGTAAAATGAATATATTTTTTAGTTTTTTAATTACATTTTTTATATTTTTTTAGTTTTCATTGCTAAGTTAATGTTTAATTAAATTGTTTTCTTTTAGATTTTATTTTTATATTTGTCATTTTTTGTAATTTTGGTGGTGTTTCTGTATTTTTTATTTATTTTGTCTATATTGTCTTTAGTTTTAGTTATTTTATATTATATTTCAGTTCATTTTTATCATATTTTAAGCAATGAAAATATTTTTAAAGCTTTAAGATTTTTTTTGTTTTTTTTTGTTTTTTTTACATGTTGGGTTTCATTTTAATTTTAGCTAAAGTTTTGTAATTTTTACAAATATATATATATATATATATATATATATATATATATATATATATATATATATATATATATATATATATATATATATATATTTCTAAGCTTTATTTGTTTTTGTACTTCAGCTAAACAAAAATGAGAAATGTTGCTTTTGCAGCTATAGCTGAAATAAAACATTTTTATTTTATTTCAGTTAATCTGTGTCTTATTTTAAGTATGAAAATCCTTTCATAAAAAAAAAATCTGTAAAAAAAAAAAAAAACGCAACATTTTGTATTCAACTCTACAAATGCAAAAGCACTGTTAGTGTGTTGATGTGAAGCAGAAATGAGGTTGCAGCTCATCAGATGAACTTGATCTGCTTTTCTAAAGCCAAATCTGTGACAGACTCACTGATGGATTCAGTTCGGCTCCAGCTTCCCCCTCAGTGAGTTAAACTGTGCTGAAACCATATCTCTGTTGTTTTTCTGCAGCAAATGTTGGATTCGAACCTCAGCAATCTGATGAAGAGGAACAGTGAGCTGGAGAACCTGATGGCGAAGCTGATCCAGACGTGTCAACATGTGGAGGTCCTTCTGCAGCATTACTTCAGATTATATCCACTTAAATGAGTTTAATGTTAATGTTTTACACTAGCGCTCAAACGTTCAGTGAGGCTTGTAATGTTTTTAAAGACGCTTCTTCTGCTCATCAGGGCTGCGTTTATTTGATCAAAAATGCAGAAAAAAACAGTCAAATGTTATTACTATATGAAATAATAGTTTCTAATTTAATATCCTTTAAAATATAATTTATTTCTGTGATGCAATGCTGAATTTCCAGACATGATGTCACATGATCCTTCAGAAATCATTCCAATATTCTGATTTATTATTAGAATGTATCTCTCTCTCTCTCTCTCTCTATATATATATATATATATATATATATATATATATATATAATGTTTTTTTTAAACTGTGATACTAGCTAAAATAAAATTCTTTACATTTTGTTTTATTTCTGTTAATGTTCATCTTATTTCAAGTAATGAAAAGATTTTATTTTTATAAAATATTTTTTTATATATTTTTTTTTAGTTTAAGTTTTAGCAATTACATTTTTTTGTGATTTTTTTTATTTTTTATTATTATGTCTATATAGTTTTTAAAGTTTGAAAACACATTAGACACATTTTAAAATACATTAAACCTATTTTCACACTATTTTGACATTATTAGTCAGTTTATAATAAGTTAATCATTAAAGTATGTTTACGTTTGTTTAAAGCCAGACAGCTGTTACTCTGCTTATATTATACAGCAATTATTATTAATAATAAATTATATTTTGAATCAAATATTTGTCCTTATATATATCACTCTTGTTTTTGCTCTGTGATTTTAGGGGTGCAGCTTCATGCAGCCAGCCTCCAATGTCTTTATTAAATGTGGTTTTTGTACACATTTGTGTTATTTTTCCATTGTTTGTTAAATGATTTGATCATTTGGTCTCAGCACAATGCAGCTCATCAGGAGAACAAACTGACAGAAGAGTGTGACACGCTGATAAACATCGTCCAGCAGAGAAGACAAATCATCAGCACCAAGATCAAAGAAGGAAAGGTACTCGAGCGTTACACTGACAACAATCAGCAAAACAACATCTCCTCTCAGTTTGATGCTCAAATAAATGTGTCTTGATTTAACAATCTTTTAGACATTTGCGCTGGAAAATAAGACAAAAACACTGTTTTTTACAGTAAAAATTCCATATTTTCTAACGCTTGGGAGCAGAGCTATTCGAATATGTGTTTTTATAGTTTTATTTTAGTTAAAATAATTTATATTTTTTTTGTAATTTTATTATTATCTGTTTGTTTTTGTTGTTTTTTAAATCATGTCTATGCATTTTGTAAGTTTTAGTTTTAGTTATTTTTCGACTAAATGAAAATGTAGCTGAAATAAAATTTCAAATTTGTAAATATTTTAAAATATTTTATTTCAGTTAATGTTTTTCTATTTTAATTCATGATTTTTAAAGTAGTTTTAGAGTTTATTTTAGATTGTCAGTTTTTGTTAATTTTAGTAATTTTATTGTTTTCGTATTATTATTTTTATTTTTATTATTATTTATTTTACTTTTTAGTTTTCATTATTTTAGTACCTGAACTATATGGAAAAAAAAAAATGTTGCAATGGCAACTAGCTAAATTAAAAAAAAAAAGTGAAAAAAAAGTTTGTGTGTGTTTAAAGCCAGACAGCTTTTATTTATTAATTTATATATATATAAAAAAAAAAAAAGTTTAAATTATTGTATATTAGTAGGGAATTGTATTTTTAGTGTTGCTATTAAAACTCAGTGTTTCTCCCTAAACACTAACATTTAGAGAGCACACTGATGTATTGTGTTCCCTTCAATAAGGTCTTTACATGTTCTTTATGTGCTCTTAAAAATTGACCTTCATCAAACCCTTTTATATCTGATGATAACGTGGATAACCGTTGGCGTTTTTACACTAGAAAAGGACAAACTCTTAATGTTGGATTGGGAAAGCTGGCCTGTCTGTGTCCTCATGCGTGTGTTTGTCTGTTTGTAGGTGGTCCGCTTGAGAAAGCTGGCTCAGCAGATCGCTAGCTGTAAGCAGTTCGTGGAGAGATCGTCCTCGCTCATCGCTCAAGCCGATCAGGTTCTGAAAGAGACGGACCACGCTCGATTCCTGCAGACCGCCAAGAGCGTCTCGGAGCGGTGAGGACACTTGTTAAGCTTAAAAGAAAAATGCATACTTTTGACCCATACAATGTATTTTTGGCTGTTGCTTCAAATGTCCCCCGAGACTTCAGACTGCTTTAGTGCTCCAGGACACTTATAGTGTAGAGGAAGCTGAGAAGTAAATGAGTTTGTGCATGATTGAAATCTCACAGAGTGTCGATGGCGACGGCGTCCTCACAGATCCTGATCCCAGAGATCAACCTCAACGACGCGTTCGACGGGTTCGCACTGGACTTTTCCAGAGAGAAGAAGATGCTGGAGGCTCTGGATTACCTGACCGGTCAGTTCTCCAACTCTGGATTGGAAATCGGCATGCATTAAAGCTTCTGAAAGAAGTACTTTCTGCTCTCTAATGCTGCATTAATTTGATTAAAAATACAGTAAAAATTTGTAAATATTATTGTAATATTTTCTAAGTGAATATCTGTTAAAGTGTAATTTATTTCTGTGATGCTCCGCTGTATTTTTTAGCATCATTCCTCCAGTCTTCAGTGTCACATGATCTTCAGAAATCATTCTTGTATGATTTTGATATGATATGATTTTCTTGATTTGCTTCTCAAAGAAACATTTCTGATTATTAACAATGTTGAAAACAGTCATGCTGAAAATACAGCTGTGCATCTCTGAAATAAATTACAGTTTAAGAGATATTCACTCAGAAAATATTACAATAATTATTAAAAAATGTTACTGTATTTTTAATTAAATGAAAATATTACAATAATATTTCAAAATTCTTACTGTATTTTTGATTAAATAAAAATATTACAATAATATTTCAACATTTTTAATGTAATTTTGATTAAATGAAAATATTACAATAATATTTCAAAAAATTTACTGTATTTTTGATTAAATGAAAATTTTAAAATAATAAATCAAAATTTTACTGTATTTTTGATGAAATGAAAATATGAAAGTAATATTTCAGAATTTTTTATGCATTTTGGATTAAAAATATTACAATAATCTTTCACAATTTTTACTGTATGATGAAATGAAAATATTACAATAATATTTAAAAATGTTTACTGTATTTTTGGTTAAATGAAAATATTACAATAATATTTAAAATTTTTTACTGTATTTTTGATGAAATGCAAATATTACAATAATATTTCATACTTCTTACTGTATTTTTTTTTATCAAATAAACGCAGCCTTGATGAGCAGAAGAGACTTCTTTCAAAGCATTGCTGTTTACAGAGCTAGAATCCTTTATGTATTGTTTTGCATAAAATGTTTTGTGCCTTAAAGGGCAAACATATGGCAATAAATGTGGATGGCGTCACTATTATTAGCATGAAGTGCTTTTGTGCAGCTACAGTGAGCCGTTGGCAGACTGTGTGTTTGATGACTCCCTCGAGCCGGCCGTCTGCCGTGACTCAGAATGAAGGACCGCACAGAGATGAAACACCAGAGAAACATATTTACTGCAGTCCCTTCTGCTCCTGTGAGGAGCTCTGAAATCTACACTCCACTCTGGCCTCGGTCGTGGATTTGAGTGACACCGTTACTGCATTTTGTCTGATTTTTGGCACAGATGAACTTCATAAGGAGTCAAGTTTTGGCACGGACGTCTGGCTGTATCTTTAAATGCTTTGTCATTTTAGAAGGAAACCGTAATGCCTTATTCTGAGGATATCTGAGAGGTTTGATAACAGCGCCACTTGATGGCAAAAAAAATGCATTGATTCATATTTAAAAAATCATGCATTCATTGGCAGCCAATGAAGTTCAGTCAGTGTTATGTGTTTGATTTAAACCAAGTTTGGCTCCAAATTTTTATATATATATATATAATAACTCCCCCCCCCCCCCCCCCCCTTTTTCGGTTCAAAGAATGCACATATATGTACACTTTTTTTTGCCAAGGACTATGTATCTTAGATAAATAATAGAAGTAATATATCAAAATAAATAATACTAAATATATATTATACATGTATATATAGTTTTCATCCTTATTAATATTTTGATTCAGTTTTTAATTTTGTTTCATTTACATTTTTGTTAAACCTAGTAATTTTGTTGTTTCATTAATAATTTTTAGTAATTTCTTTTCTGTTTTAGTTATTTGAATACATCTAAAATTATTTAAATTTACTTAAAAAAAAAAAAAATAATAATAATAATATATATATATATATATATATATATATATATATATATATATATATATATATATATAGTTTATAATATATATTATTCTATTTTATTTGATGCAAATTTTACTTAAAAAAAAGTTTCAGTTTTAGATTTAGTCATCTGTAATAACCCTGATTATTATTTTCTTATAAATATATATATATATATATATATATATATATATATATATATATATATATATATATATATATATATATATGTTTTGCATATATTTATTTATTCATTTAATTAATTTATTTTTGCACAGAATAGCGTATTTGTTAAAGGAATGGCTTGTGTTTTTTGCATTATTGCATTTATATAACAAAAGAAACAAGTGTTCTCAGTGTCTCCGCGTGGGCAAAAGAGGCAGAAGCATTAACATAAACCATCATCTCCCACAGTATAGTTTCTATTTCGGGGTTAAACGCTGTGATCATCTCTTGCTCCTGAAGTGAGAAACAGCTGCTGATGCTAGTAAAGACATCGTGTGTTTATATGTGACCGTGCGTCTGCACAGCAGTAGATGTGTGTCCTGACCGGACACAGTGACTGAAACAATCTCTTGTGTTCTCCACAGCTCCGAACGCTCCTAACATCCGCGAGGAGCTCTGCACAGCGTCTCACGACACCATCACAGTCCACTGGAGCTCAGAGGACGAGTTCAGCGTGGTCTCGTACGAGCTGCAGTACACCATCTCCACCGGACAGACCAACGTCGTCAGTGAGTGAACGAGCAGACGATCAGAGAGGACCGACACAGAGCCAAAGCAGCAGAAAACACATTTCACTAACATCAGATCCTGGGATGGCAAGAAGGAATGCTAAATCAGCCGCATTATTTGCAATTCATGTGCAACCAGCTATTTTTTATTTTTTTTGTAGAAATGTTATACTGAGGTGTGATTATTATTAGCTAATCCAAATATGCAGTTAACACATAATTGATATAAAGGGAGAATATTTGCTGTTCATTATAATGCCTGATTTCACCAGCAGATTTAAATTAAATCGTTTAAATAAATAAAAATAAAAAATGCGAAAGTAAACAATAAAGTAAAATATATATATATATATTAGTATAAAATAGAATTCTGCATCAAATACAATTCTGTATTTTTAGGAAGCAATAATTAGAAGTATGTTTAGACTTATGTCACATTAAAACTATTTAGGGGTAAATGTATTTTTACTGTCACTAATGCTAATTCATTAGACGGACAGAATTAATTAATATTTAGCTTTCATTTATTTGTACTTCAGTTTTAGTTTGATTACTTCAACTTAAAACACATTTCAGTTCATGATGTTTAAGCGAAGGTTTTTCGTTGAATATTTATATAATTATTATTAATTTTATTTCAGCTTTATTTCAATCAGTCAATTAAATTAATTTTCAATATTTGTTTCATTATGTTTAATGACGTTGACCTAATAGTAAAATTATTTAGGATTTCCTGGATGAATAAATTAATATTTAGCTTTTATATTTTTATTTCAGCTTATTTAACTAGTTTTAGTTAATTAATTGTATTATTGTTAAACATATCTCATTTCAGGGTTTTCATCCATTTTTTTATTTTATTTTATTATGTTTTTTCTCTGTTTATGTTTATGTTTATTTTATTTTTATTATTATTATTATTTTTGTACACCATGATTTCACAAAACTTTCAGGCCCAAATTGATTTTACTTTTTGAGCTTCGTCTTAATACTATTATTATTATTATTATTATTATTATTATTATTATATTAACTCAAAGTAATTCTGAAATCTTTTTTATTTTAATTTAATTTATTTTATTGTTTAATTTGTTTAATTTTTTATTTTTTTTAGTTTATGCTTGTTTATTTTATTTTATTTTATTTCATTATTTTATTTTATTTTACACCACGATTTCATAAGACTTTCATGCCTGAAATGATTTTACTTTTCAAGCTTCATCTTAATACTATTATTATTATTATTATTATTATTATTATTATTATTATTATTATTATTATTATTATTATATTAACTCAAATTAATTCTGAAATCGTTTTTAATGTAATTTATGTTATTGTTTAATTTTTATGTTTAATTTTTATTTTATTTTATTTTATTTTACACCACGATTTCATAAGACTTTCAGGCCTGAAATGATTTTACTTTTCAAGCTTCATCTTAATACAATTATTATTATTATCATTATATTAACTCAAATTAATCCTGAAATCATTTTTATTTTCAGAAATGGCACATGCAGAATGATTCTTAAGCAGTATATATGCACCTCTGTTGTGCACACGTTCACAGTGAAGGAGCATGTCAGTGTATTATCGCTCTCCAGTAGAAATGTAGAGCGTGTTTTGGGTTGTTGTATTAAACATGCGTGTCGTTTCAGGTCTGTGTAACTCGATGGAGAGCTGGATGATCGTGCCCAACATCAAGCAGAACCACTACACGGTCCACGGCCTGCAGAGCGGCACCAGGTACATCTTCATGGTGAAGGCCCTGAATCAGGCTGGGAGCCGCGGCAGTCCTCCGGCCAAACTCAAGACCAACAGTGAGCCTTCTGTTCACTCACACTGCAGCACACATTCATCTCACAATCATTTCTACATCTGAAGCCATGAGTCTCCGTGATGCACTGATGGGATGGATGTGATCGTTTGTGGATGGCAGGTCAGCCGTTCAAGCTGGACCCAAAGTCGGCCCACAGGAAGCTGAAGGTGTCCCACGACAGTCTGACGGTGGAGCGGGACGAAGCCTCGTCGATGAAGAGCCACGCTCAGGACCGCTTCGGCAGCTCGGGGAACTACGGCGTGCCGGGGAACGTGTTCATCGACAGCGGCAGACATTACTGGGAGGTTCTGATCGGAGGAAGCACATGGTGAACACACACAGAGCACAGCTTCCTCGTCTCGTTCAAACCTAGTGATACCACGGGGCTTTGTCTCATGACAAGATATTGGACAAGAGCCTAGAGTTATTGTAGTATTATTTAAATATTGTTATATGATTTATTACTATTTTAAATTAGCTTTTATGCTTAATTTTATATATATATATATATATATATATATATATATATATATATATATTTTAATTTTCTGAAATGTTATATGCCTTTGTCATTTTATTTTACTTATTTTTACATTTTTTAATTTAGGTTTATTTATTTTTTTACTTCAGTTTTAGTAATTTTAGTATATATATATATATATATATATATATATATATATATATATATATTTTATATTTATAAAACTTTTAGAACTTACATTCAAATTTATTTCTGTTAGCTGCTAAGACAGCATTTAAAATGTTTATGTTTTTTAAGTTGAAGCTAATAATTTTTATTTTATTTTTTTATTTTATTTTATAACTTCAAGTTTAAGTTCTTCATCTAATATTTAATTTTACCTTTATTTCAAATAATTACCATTCATCATTAGTTATAATATATCATTAACAATATCGTCTACACTTTTAATGATAACAAAAAAACCTTATTTGCACTTAAACTTGTATAAATCAGAACATTTTGCAGCAAATCATCATTTCTGAAGATCATGTGACACTGAAGACTGGAGGAATGATGCTGAGAATACAGCTGTGCATCACAGAAATACATTACTGTTTGACACATATTCACATCAGTGCTTTAAGTGGGCTGGTACTCAGTACCGCCACTTCCAAATATAGCTCTTGAGCGTACCACCACCTCTCCGTGCGCCCAGAACGTGCTTTAAGCGTACCAGTACGTTCATTTGGACATCTGTTTTAATAGAGGTTTTAATCCTTTGCCTTCACTGCCGCTTTTCAGAGCGCTCTTCACAATGCACGCTTCCTAATTCTTCCTAGTTCGGAGTATGGAGCGTGAATCATTTGAACCAGTTTGGGAGTTCGGAGCGGGATCGTGAATCATTTGAGTCAGTTCGGGAGTTCGGAGCAGCTTCGCGAATCATTTGAGTCAGTTTGGGAGTTCGGAGCGGGTTCGCGAATCATTTGAGTCAGTTTGGGGATCGCGAATCATTTGAATCAGTTCGGGAGTTCATAGCGGGTTCGCAAATCATTTGAATCAGTTCGGGAGTTCGGAGCAGCTTTGCGGATCATTTGAATCAATTCGAGAGTTCATATAGGGTTCGCGAATCATTTGAATCAGTTCAGGAGTTCGTAGTGGGTTTGCGAATCATTTGAGTCAGTTCGGGAGTTCAAAGCGTGTTCGCGAATCATTTGAGTCAGTTCGGGAGTTCAAATCGGGTTCACGAATCATTTGAGTCAGTTTGGCGATCGCGAATCATTTGAATCAGTTCGGGAGTTCATAGCGGGTTCGCAAATCATTTGAATCAGTTCGGGAGTTCGGAGTGGGATCGCAAATCATTTGAGTCATTTTGGGGATCGCGAATCATTTGAATCAGTTCGGGAATTCATAGCGGGTTCGCGAATCATTTGAGTCAGTTCGGGAGTTCAAAGCGGGTTCGCGAATCATTTGAATCAGTTCGGGAGTTCGGAGTGGGATCGCGAATCATTTGAGTCATTTTGGGGATCGCGAATTATTTGAATCAGTTCGGGAGTTCGGAGCATGATTCATTTGAGTCAGTTTGGAAGTTTGAATGCAGTAATGCAGTAGCTCTTTCTAAGGGTATTTTTTTCAAAATCCTTTTGCACATTTTATTTATGTTCAGTAGTTCTTTCTAGCTCAAGCAAATCCACAAACTAATAAAATGATTTATTATTAAGGTTGCCTTTTGACTGCTGTATATAAAAGCCCTTCAATATAGTTGTTGTTACCTCAGAGGATGAGGGGAATCATCAAAAAAAAAAAAAAGAGGCTATAATAGAGTACCGGCACCTCTTTTGGGCCGCTTAAAACACTGATTCACATAGAAAACAGTTATTTTAAATGATACTAATATTTTACAATTTTTACTGTATTTTTGAACAAACAAATGCAGCGCAAGTGAGCAGAAGAAACTCAAAACATTAAAATATCTCAATTATTCAAAACTTTTGTCCTCTCTTTTTCCTTCTAGGTTTGCTATCGGGATCGCCTACAAATCGGCTCCCAAGCACGGCTGGGTGGGGAAGGACTCGGCATCATGGGTCCTGAGCCGCTGTAACACCTCGTGGGCCGTGCGTCACAACAGTAAGGAGTTCCCCATCGAGCCGTCTCCTCACATGCGGCGTCTGGGCGTCCTGCTCGACTACGACCTCGGCTCGCTGGCATTCTACGACGCCGCTGGAACGCAGCACCTGCACACCTTCGACATCGCCTTCTCTCAGCCCATCTGTCCCGTCTTCAGCGTCTGGAACAAGTGTCTGACCGTCCTCACCGGGCTCCCCATCCCAGACCACTTAGAGATCAGCGACCCGCGCGACTGAACGCTCCTCCGTTAAACCTGCTGACAGCGTGACAATGAACTGGAAACTCATCCGTGTCTTGTGTCTTCATCAGATTTGGAGAAACGTAGCATTGCATCACTCGCTCACCATTGGAGTGAATGGGTGCCGCAGAATGAGAGTCTAAACAGCCGATAAAAACATCACAGCACTCCAGTCCATCAGTGAACATCTGGAGAACACCAGAACACTTTTTCACTGGAGGAAGCGTTATTATGGATATTATTTTGAATAAGCCTTTATTTTATTTTTTTTTTATTTTTTTTTTGCTGCCCCCCCCCCCCCCCCCAAATTTTAGTAACTTTCTTATGAGCTTTTGTCAATTTTGTTAGTTGTTGTTGTTTTTTTTTTTATATTGGTTTTTAGCTTAAAATAATTTTCGTTTCCATTTCGGTTTTAGTAATTTAGTACTTCCACTTAAATTTATTTATTTCAGTATGTTACCAAGGCTGCATTTTTTTATTTTAATTTTTAATAAAAATATCAAGTTTTATTTTTTTGTTTAATAAATATTCATATATTTTTTTATATGACATATTTTTAAATATGTCACCATATTTAGGTTATTACTTATTTCAGTCAGCATTTCATATTAAAAAAAAAAAGTTTAAGTTCTTCACATAATACATATTTTATTTCATTACAGGTTTTTTTTTTAGTTAATGAAAATGGTTTTAAGTAACAATAAGTTGAAATAATTCACAGTCTCCATAAAAAAAATAAAAAAATAATAATAATAATGCTGTTTTTTTTTTCAGCGTTTGTCTTCTCCAGATGTTCACTGATGGAGTGGAGTGCTGTGGATTATTGTGATGTTTTTATCAGCTGTTTGGACACTCATTCTGACGGCACCCATTCACTCCAATGGTGAGCAAGTGCTGCAATGCTACATTTCTCCAAATCTGATGAAAACACAAACTCCTCCTGATCTCTGATGACCTGAGGATGAGCACACGAAGCACATTTTCATTTCCAGGTGAACTATTCCTGCAGATTTAAAGCAAACAACAGCGATGCATCCCTCCTGACCTCTTCTTAACAGCAGGTGTGAACCAGGCTCTAAACACCTGCAGAACTGGACCAAAATTGTATTAAAATCCATAATAATGTTCCCGGTTTCACTAACAGATCGTACACTGTACGCCGCTGCACCTTGAATCCTAATAGTTGAGGATTATTCATGACTCTTCTGTCTCATGCACCTCGAGTCACTTTATTTACTCATTCTTTAGGATTTTTAGTGTGACCTCAAGTCCGTATAAGATCCAAATTCATGCATGGAATCATCATTGAGTCGTTCATCCTCAATATATTACCAGAAACACTCCTGTGCTCTTCACATCCAGGAACTTTTACAGCGTTCGGGAAATTTAATACTAGCTGACTACATACTTTCAGTTCCAGCATATTAGAATGATTTTTGAAGATCATGTGACTATGAAGACTGGAGGAAAGATGCTGAAAATACAGCGGAGCATCACAGAAATAAATTACACTTTAACAGATATTCCCATAGAAAGCTGGTGTGTTACATTGTAAAAATATTTCATAATTTTTACTGTATTTTAAATCAAATAAAAGCAGCCTTGTTGAGCAGAGGAAAGTTAACTATATATGAATTATTCCAGTCTTTTGACCTGTGGTGTTTACTTATAGAACGGCTTTTTCTATGCTCTGTAATTGCATTTTGGCAGATGTTGTAGGTCATCCAGGTGTTTTACTGACAGCAAATATGCATAGAGTGCATTACAGTAAACATTTACAGTAAAGAGTAGTGTGTGATGACGAACAGAGCCATATATTGTATGTGCACTTTTTCTATTTATCTGATCTATTCCCTGTAACTTTTGCAAGAAAGCTGTGACGGTTAATTAAATTAATGACATTTTCAGGAGTCTTTGGTCTCCCTGCGCTGTCGCTCATGACCTGACATGAACGGAGACATGCCGAAGTTTGGATATATCCTGAAATTAATTTGTGGTCACGTAAATATTTAATATCTGATTCTCAGGACGTTTTCCTGGTCACACTGAGGTTTGTGTCGGCTTGACTGACTAAAAGCACAAAGGGGTGTTAGTTAAATGATTTCTGTCACAATGAATGGCTTTTGTTAGAAATGTCTTACAGCTGAAGCAGATTGAGTGGCACCTTCTGCACTTTATGCATGAGCTTGCTTTGATTCACGGTTTAGATTCAATTTTGACATTTTCTGGAAAGTGCTTCTAAAATCTGATTCAATGTACAGTGTTACAATTATATTTTATATTACTCTTTTTTTTCTGAATTATAAAATTGTGAATAATGTCCTGCCCTGGAATAAAAAAGTTGCTTGACCCATTATCGGTGTGAATGCATGCCTCTGAATACTAAATATGTTGACTATTTATTTATTTATATATAGACTTGTGCCGGTATTCGGTAATGCGATATATTGTGGTGATTAATACGCACGATATTGTTATCGTGGGCACTTCTAAATACCGTGAATAAATAAACATTACAAATTATAGAATTTGGAATGCATTTTAAGAAAAGTATTCCCATCAGCTGCTTAAAATGCACAATGCTGCTTGAAAGAGCGCATGCGCTCTGATGTAAACAAGCGGAACACGTGACACACGGAGGAACACGTGACAGACGCGCTGAATGAAAGCACATTCACTCTCTGACAGCAGATGGCGCTAAATCCAGCCCTTACCCTGTAAACACAGTAAATAAAGCAGCTGTTACTTTCTAAACCATAAATAATCTTAAATAACCATTCAGATTTGTGTTTTCCCTATGGTGTTTATTACAGAGCCAACTACTGAAATATTTAGACTTGATACGCTATTTATCTTCAAACATTTATGTTTTTTCCTTCTTTTTTTTTTTTTTTCACCTGACCGAAATGATTTAACTGAGATATGAAGCAGTGTTATGTGTTTCTCGGGTCTGGGAAATAGGAAAACCAACTCAACCACACTTGACATACTACATACTAATACTTATATATATTTATATATAATAGACTAATAGATTACAGACATATTGCTCTTAATATTTCTGCAGTATGCATTATGTATAATACACACATGTGAAAGCGAATGACTTATAAGTTCAAAGAAGCTCAACTCTCATCTTCCTGCATTTAATAATAAATATTTAAAAATAAGCTTTAAAATTTATTTATTTAAAATGTATTTAAAGCTTATTTTTATAATAATAATAAGCTTAAGCTAAATAAATAAATACATTTGATTTAAAATCAGGCTGATTACATTTTTGAGATTAAAAACACCTGACCTAAATGATTTGATTATATATTTATATCATATTTTTATCGGATTGCATTCTTTCCTGTTCCAGTAACATATTGTCAGAGTGTATCAATCTAACGCTTAGTAATATTTCTATTCAAAATCACGATTCCTCGAATTATAAAAAATAAAATCATGGCAAAACATTAAATTTGATTTAATCAATAAAATCAGAAAAAGCCCTACTATATACTGACATACTAATAGTTTACTAACACACTTCTGCAGTATCCAATATGCTGACAGAATGACCGCATTAAACATACATTTCTTACATATAAATGAGTTTTTAAAGTGTTTTTCAACACTTTACATTGGTAAAGGGGGGGGGGGGGGGGGGGCTTGTTCAATGTCAAATCAACCACATTTCAGACTTTTTTTTTGGTCTGAAGAAAGGCAAACATAGTGCTAATTGTGATTGATTTTAAATGGTGATTAAAAAAAAAGTATCAGCTCTATGCAAAGTGAACCACATTTCTGACCACTGAAAATGTTTCAGTTTACTCAAGGAGCCACATCAAGATCCCCATATCTCTGGAACTGAACCATATCGGAGCTTAAAAAGTTAAGATATCAAAAAAAAAGTTTGTTAAGAACCAGAAACTGAAAGAATATTGAGATGTCTTTAATACTTCTTGAGTTAAAGACATGCAAACTTAAAAAAAAAAAAAAAAAAATGACCACTGGAAATGTTTCAGTTTACTCATGGAGCCACATTAAGATCCCAATATCTCTGTAGCTGAACCATATCATGGCTAAAAAGTGAAGATACAGAAAGAAAAGTTTGTTAAGGGTCAGTATCCAAAAGGATATTAAGATATCTTCAATACTTCTTGAGTTACAGGCATCAAAAGTTGGAAAAAGTGAAGTAAAAAAGTACTTTTTCCCATTTTTGAATGACTGCTTTTGACTTATAATGCAACAAAGATTGCAAAAGTCAGCAGATTTGACTGATAGAGCTACCAATCTCTGTGTAAATATAACATCATGACGCCGCCGTCCTTCTAAAATCATTAACAAAGCCTTGAATATAGCTCCGAATCTCAGGTCAAATCTCTTCACTTCTCTTCAAAATAGTCACGGCCATATTAAGATCCCAATATTTCTGGAAGTTAATCACATTTGGGCTTAAAAATGAAGATATCATAAAAAAAAGTTTGTTAAGAGCCAGTCTCTAAAAGGATGTTAAGATGTATTTAATACATTTTGAGTTACAGGCATGCAAACTTTAAAAAAAAGTACTTTTTGCCATTTTTGAACGATCACCATTGGCATATAAAGTAACAAAGATTGCAAAAGTCAGCAGATTTGAGTAATAGAGCTACCAGTCTCTGTGTAAACATAACATCATGATGCTGCCGTCCTTCTAAAATCATTTACAAAGCCTTTAATATAGCTCCGAATCTCAGGAGAAAATGTTATTTTTATTTTTATTTAAATTTTTTTTGACCCAAACTGCTGAAATGTGCTGTCAAACTTTTAAAAACCGAGTAGAGAAAGTTCTGTCTGAAAAACCCAGGATTAAAATAGCCCAATGCATGTCTGTGATCTGCTGAAATGTTTGTGTGATATCAGTAAAGCGACACCAGAGGGCAGAACAACATTAGTTTATTCTCATACATTTTCTGAATAAATGCACACATGGATTCACTATTTATCCACATACATACACTACTGTTCAAAGGTTTAGGATCAGAAAACGTAATCTTGCAAAATGCTAATACTATATAAAACAGCATTTATTCAAAATATAAATATTTTCTAACAATATAAATCTTTGCTATAACTTAACAATAACAATAACAATAATTTAAAAATTTTACACAACCTTGCTGAATACAAGTTTTAATTTCTTTAAAAATAAATACAAGAATTAAAATGTTCTGACCCCAAACTTGTGTGTATATTGTTAGAAAAGATTTATATTCTAAATAAATGCTCTTCTTTTTAACTTTTTATTCATCAAAAAATCCTGAAAAAAGTATCACAGGCTCCAAAAAAAAATATTAAGCAGCAAAACCGTTTCCATCACTGATAATAAATCAGTATATTATCATGATTTCTGAAGATCATGTGACACTGAAGACTGGAGGAATGATGCTGCAAATACAGCGGAGCATCACAGAAATAAATTACACTTTAACACAGATTAAAATAGAAAAAAAAAAATGAAATAAAAATGTAATACTGTGAAATATTTTCGAGTATTTTTGATCAAATAAATGCACCTTTGATGAGCAGAAAAAACTCCTTTAAAAAGACATTAATATAGTTCTGATCCCAAACTTTTGAACAGTAGTGTGTGTGTGTGTGTGTCATATTATATAATAATACAGTTATCATAATTTTATAATTTTCAATAATTTTTTATTTACTTTGTTTTTTAACTTTAAAGTTTTAGTCATTTTGCGTTTGTGACAAAATGTTTTTTTATTCATTTTTCATTTTTAGTTATTTTAGTGTATCAAATTAAACATTTTATTAATTAAGAGCATTATAAAAGATTCAGTGTTATCAATATGTCAATTTATTATAAGAAACACAAGATTTTAACAGCCAATGACATTTCCAGCTGGGGAGACTGATTGTCTACAGTTTAGTGTTAATCATCATCTAACTCAACCAGTCAAGAGCTACATTAGCCTTAGATGTTATATGAATATAGTCCCTGAAGCATAGCTTTTATTAGCTGACAATAATAATAAATAAATAAACATTATAGGCACAAATACAAATGTACTTGTAGAAATTGTTTTTGAAAAATATGGTGTTATTGTTTTGGCAAGCTTAAATTAAAACTTCTATGAAAACTTGTGTGATATTCCTTTAAAATAATGTTTTAGTATACCTTTTTTAAAGTATATTTTACTAAGCAATTTCTAACATAATTTCTTTGAGTTAGACCAAACTTTTATTTTGGTGGGTTGTAGACAGAGTTTCTGTGTTTATTAATAAACTATTATTATTAGCTAATAGGCCTACTTGACGAATAGCTCTACTGTGCAATAGTAGGCTACTATTTCTGTTTGAATTTCTTCAAGTTATACCGAGATGTTATTTTGATAGGTTGTCATAAAGAACTTGCAGTTTGTGTCTGTGTATACGATACGAATGAATGACGATAGTTTTATCAAATGAAATGGTGAAATCCTCTCATAGCGCGCTGTGCACATGTGTAGCATACATCATGTGTCAATATAGTGAAGAGCTGAAAACACCACGAGCGCTTCAGTGTGTGTGTGTGTAGTAGTAGTAGTAGTAGAGCCAGAGACGTGTATAACAACACATTCAGGGCCGCTGCTGGCCAAATGTGTGCCCATAAGTTCGGAAGTTCGTAGGATCGCTTATCATTTGAGTAAGTTTGGGTATCGCGAATCATTTGAATCAGTTCGGGAGTTCGTAGCGGATTCGCAAATCATTTGAGTTAGTTATGGTGATCGCGAATCATTTGATCCAGTTCGGGAGTTCAAAGCGGGTTCGCGAATCATTTGAGTCAGTCTGGGGATCGCGAATCATTTGAATCAGTTCGGGAGTTCGTAGCGGGATCGCGAATCATTTGAGTCAGTTCGGGAGTTCGTAGCAGGATCGCGAATCATTTGAGTCAGTTATGGGGATCGCGAATCATTTAAGTCAGTTCGGGAGTTCGTAGCAGGATCGCGAATCATTTGAGTCAGTTTGGGGATCGCGAATCATTTGAATCAATTCGGGAGTTCGTAGCGGGATCGCGAATCATTTGAGTCAATTTGGGGATCGCGAATCATTCGAGTCAGTTTGGGGATCGCAAATCATTTGAATCAGTTCGGGAGTTCGTAGCAGGACCGCGAATCATTTGAGTCAGTTTGGGGATCGCGAATCATTTGAATCAGTTCGGGAGTTCGTAGCGGGATCGCGAATCATTTGAGTCAGTTTGGGGATCGCAAATCATTTGAATCAGTTCGGGAGTTCGTAGCAGGACCGCGAATCATTTGAGTCAGTTTGGGGATCGCGAATCATTTGAATCAGTTCGGGAGTTCGGAGCGGGATCGCGAATCATTTGAATCAAGTCGGGAGTTCGTAGTTAATTGGCGAATCATTTGAGTCAGTTCGGGAGTTCAAAGCGGATTCGCGAATCACGAAAGATTCGCGCTCTTAAATTTTCAAATTGGCCATAACCTTTAATTCGTTGCTTCCAAATGGGGTGGCAGCAGGGATGGCAAGGCTTTCTTTTAGGGTGGCATATGACACCCCGGTAGATCTGCCCCTGCCTGAGTTATGAGCAGACGAACACCACGCTCAGTTTCTCCAGTCTTCCAGAGATCAGACTGCTGTTTGTTTTGACCCTGGCTCAGCTTCTCCAGGTCTATGCAGATGTTCATGCATCACCTGTGCTCTGTGTAACAGCTGTTGTTCCCGAGTCTTTGACACGTCTGAACCTGAGAGCAGCGCTGAGATCTCACACCACATCCTTACTGGAAATCAGCATGTTTTATCATGCATTAGAGAAAAACACACTGGAAATCATCTGCTGACCGACTGACCGCCGCAGATCCAGTTAAGCTCAAGTAGCACAGGTCTTTTTACTGTATCTTTCCAATAATTCATAAAAAAGGATGTTGGATTATTTAGCATTTATAAATAGACAGTATGCACAAGTATCACAGTATGCTGTATTATTATTAGTGTTTATTTTAATACTATTACATCACTGCAGTTAATTAATTAATTAGAAAAATATGATTTAGGAACATTGCTTGTGTGTCTGAATGCCTTATAAACCAAACAGATTTGTTTTGTTAGTGATTTATGTTAGTCCACATTGACTTCTGTCTAATTTAACTAGTTTCTATCCAGTAACAGATGAATTTGCACCAAAATCCTGGGAAGTTCTTGAATGCATGGCTTTTAGCTTCAACAACAAAACATCCTTGAAGTGTTTCTTCCTTTTAAAACTCCAGCTCTGCATAATTATATCCTTAGTTGCATTGCTCGTTGTTGTTTCTCACAGTCGTGACCCACGAGTGCATTGATGTACAGGACGGATGGGATAAATGCATTAGGATGAGAGCATGTTGATTGGTCCCTGGAGGTAAAGATGGCTGTCTGTGCTTGTCCTTCATTACAATGGAGATGGATTCACCAGCTCCCACTAAGCAGATTATAACACTGACGTTTCCAGATGGGAAGCTAATTATGTTAACGGATGAACTCGAAGTCGTCTACCTTAACACTTCACCCAATCCAACCACATATCCAATGCACAAAGAGTTAAAGCTATGCATTCCTGTGCATCGCATCATAATACATGACCTTTGATTATAGCTCTGTATTTTTAATAGTCAGCCTTTGGTTATAATTGCATGATTATGATATCCATCCTCTGAAGGTGACGGCGTGGGCTTTCTGCTCGGTCCGGTCTCGAAGGCCTCATTATTACAGTAAGGAGGATGAAAATGAGCCTCGTTCAGAGCTTCAGGAGCTCTTTTGTTTCATGAATCGGCGGCTGGGAGTGAATTATAAAACAGAGAAGTTGTGACAAAAGGTGAGAGATTTGGATGAAATCTCATCAGCACGTTTTTTTCTGAGAGAAAGAGAAAGAATCGTGAAGCGAGTTTGTGGAGATGGTTTTAACCGTGGAGATGGGAACATGTGGTTTGTGGGTGAAAGTGAGAGTTTGTGTGCATTCTTCCTTGGAAATATGATTTTTTTTTACAAAAAACTATTTTTTTTTATAAATGTAAGGAATAATCAGAGAACTTCAGTGTTTCGGCTCATGTTCACTAGCTACTCATTAAATGCATGATTGACCAATCAACCCTTGTGGTCTTTTATTTTATAATAAAACATGTGTATCCATGTGTATCCACAAGCAAAGATGGCAGCATTTTAATATTGCAAAATACAATTTTTAATGCAAGGTCATTTTCTCAATTCAGTCTTTCATTAGTGTGCCAAAAGTCACTGGGTTTGGGCCAAGGAATAAAAACAAGACAAGAAATCTAACAGAAGCTCTAAATGAAGGTCACTGAGAGGAGCATTAAAGCTCCAGGATCTAGCAGCGGTGTGTGTGTGTGTGTGTGTGTGTGTGTTTGGGATGATGACTGATGCTGTAGTCAGTTCACCCGCCTGCTGTGCTTCATCTATTCCCGCTCGGTCTGAGCTGGGCTGGTTGCCATGGCGATGACCCTGTCATCACGTCCCTTCACCTGGGTAAACCAGTGAGTCAGGAGCAGCTCTGCTGGGGGGCGAGAGACAAAAGACAACATATGGAGCCGCTCCTCCAACAACAACAGCAGAAATCACCCGGGCATCCACATACAGACACAACCTGTGCAGATAGAGAGAGAGGGAGCGAGAGATGGATGGAGAAACAGTAGGGTAGATAGATTGATGTAGAAATGGATAGAAATATAAATGGATGGATAGTTAGATTGATGTAGACATAGATAGATGAGATATAGATTAATGGATGGAGATATAGACTGGTAGATGTATAAATAGTAGGATAGATGCATGCTTTTATGCATTTAGCACTTGTATCCAAAGCAACTTACAATGCAGTGAGGCTGTACATTTTTTCAGTACGTGTGTTTCCTGGGAATTGAACCCACAAACTTTGGTGTTGTTAATTCAGTGCTCTACCACTGAGCCACAAGAACATAGATAATAGGTGGACAGATGGAAAGATAGACTGAGGAAGAGATGGATGGATGGCGATATATATTGATGGACAGATGGGTAAACTGAGATTGATGGATAAATTGTTGATTAGATATTAGATTGATGTTGATATGATTGGAAGGAGATATAGATTAATGAAAGGATGGATAGATGGATGGATGGAGATAAAGACTGATGGATGGATAAATAGTTGGATAGATAGATGTACAGATGGATTGAGATTTAGATTGATGGATGGGTAGTTTGATAGAAGGTTAGAAAGATTGATGTAGATATGGATGGATGGATGGATGGATGGATGGCGATATAAATTAATGGAAGGATGGATGGATGGATAAATTGTTGGACAGATAGACTGATGTAGAGATGGATGGACAAATTGATGGATAAATTGAGATGGATGGATGGATAGTTGGTTAGATGTTAGATTGATGTAGATATGGATGGATGGAGATATAGACTGATGTATGGATGGATGGATGGATAAATAGTTGGATAGATTGATATATGGATAGATGGATGGAGAGTTATTAGGAACACCATACTAACACTGTGTTTGACCCCTTTCGCCTTCAGAACTGTCTTAATTCTTCGTGGCATTGATTCAACCAGGTGCTGAAGGCATTCTTTAGAGATGTTGGCCCATATTGATAGGAGAGCATCTTGCAGTTGATGGAGATTTGTGGGATGCACATCCAGGGCACGAAGCTCCCGTTCCACCACCTCCCAGAGATGCTCTACTAGGTTGAGATCTGGTGACTTGGGGGCTATTTTAGTATACTGAACTCATTGTCATGTTCAAGAAACCAATCTGAAATGATTCGAGCTTTGTGCCACGGTGCATTATCCTGCTGGAAGTAGCCATCAGAGGATGGGTACATGGTGGTCATTAAGGGATGGACATGGTCAGAAACAATGCTCAGGTAGGCCGTGGCATTTAAACTATGCCAAATTGGCACTAAGGGGCCTAAAGTGTGCCAATAAAACCATCTCCCACACCATTACACCACCAGCAGTCTGCACAGTGGTAACAATGGATGATGGATCCATGTTCTCATTCTGTTTATGCCAAATTCTGACTCTACCATCTGAATGTCTCAACAGAAATCGAGACTCATCAGACCAGGAATCATTTTTCCAGTCTTCAACTGTCCAATGTTGGTGAGCTCGTGCAAATTGTAGCCTCTTTTTCCTATTTGTAGTGGAGATGAGTGGTACCCGGTGGGGTCTTCTGCTGTTGTAGCCCATCCGTCTCAAGGTTGTGTGTGTTGTGGCTTCACAAATGCTTTGCTGCATACCTCGGTTGTAACGAGTGGTTATTTCAGTCAAAGTTGCTCTTCTATCAGCTTGAATCAGACGGCCCATTCGCCTCTGACCACAGGACTGCCACATATTGGATGTTTTTCCCCTTTTCACACCATTCTTTGTAAACCCTAGAAATGGTTGTGCATGAAAATCCCAGTAACTGAGCAGATTGTGAAATACTCAGACCGGCCCGTCTGGCACCAACAACCATGCCATGCTCAAAATTGCTTAAATCACCTTTCTTTCCCATTCTGACATTCAGTTTGGAGTTCAGGAGATTGTCTTGACCAGGACCACACCCCTAAATGCATTGAAGCAGCTGCCTTGTGATTGGTTGATTAGATAATTGAACTAATGAGAAATTGAACAGGTGTTCCTAATAATACTCAAGGTGAGTGTAGACTGATGGATGGATGGATGGATGGATGAATAGTGGGATGGATTGAAATATGGATGGATGGATGGATGGATGGACGGAGATATAGACTGGTGGATAGATGGATGGATGGATGGATGGAGATATAGACTGGTGGATGGATGGATGGATAAATAGTTGGATAGATTGATATATGGATGGATGGACGGAGATATAGACTGGTGGATGGATGGATAAATAGTTGGATAGATTGATATATGGATGGACGGATGGAGATATAGACTGGTGGATAGATTGATGGATGGATGGATAAATAGTTGGATAGATTGATATATGGATGGATGGACGGAGATATAGACTGGTGGATGGATGGATGGATGGATAAATAGTTGGATAGATTGATATATGGATGGATGGATGAATGGATGGAGATATAGACTGGTGGATAGATGGATGGATGGATGGATAAATAGTTGGATAGATTGATATATGGATGGATGGACAGAGATATAGACTGGTGGATGGATGGATAAATAGTTGGATAGATTGATATATGGATGGATGGATGGAGATATAGACTGGTGGATAGATTGATGGATGGATGGATAAATAGTTGGATAGATTGATATATGGATGGATGGACAGAGATATAGACTGGTGGATGGATGGATAAATAGTTGGATAGATTGATATATGGATGGATGGATGGATGGATAAATAGTTGGATAGATTGATATATGGATGGATGGATGGAGATATAGACTGGTGGATAGATGGATGGATGGATAAATAGTTGGATAGACTGATATATAGATGGATGGACGGAGATATAGACTGGTGGATGGATGGATAAATAGTTGGATAGATTGATATATGGATGGATGGATGGATGAATAGTTGGATAGATTGATATATGGATGGATGGATGGAGATATAGACTGGTGGATAGATGGATGGATGGATAAATAGTTGGATAGACTGATATGGATGGATGGATGATGGAGATATATTGATTGATAGCTGGACAGATGGATAATAGATTGATATGGGTGGATGAATGATTCATTGAATAGATAGATAGATAGATAGATAGATAGATAGATAGATAGATAGATAGATAGATAGATAGATAGATAGATAGATAGACAGACAGACAGACAGACAGACAGACAGACAGACGGATAGTGAACAGTCTCTGCATTCATCTCATTCATGTGTCTGGCAGTGAGTGGATTCTGGCGGAGCTCCAGTGAACATCTGGAAGGACATCAATACGTCAGGAGAAATGAGTAACAATGATGTGTGTGTGTGTGTGTGTGTGTGTGTGTGTGTGAATGTGCTGCACACACACACCATCACACACTCTAGTTTACAGTGGAAACTCAATGTCGTGACCCGCAGGCGTATGAATGACACACTGAATCTGAGATCCTGCCAAGAACATGATTTATGTGCTTCAGTACCTGCTCATAAAAGAGCATATATATATACACCTAACTCACACCTACAACACACAAAGAGCTGCAGGTAAGACACTATGACTGGATCTGTCTAATATCTAATAGCAAAACTTTTGAAATGACACTCTTTCTGGTTTTTCTCAGTCTTTAGCATGGAGAGGCCCGTCATTGTCCTGTTACTGCTGTGTTTTAATCGTTCACTGGGGTTCATTAGTGCTCAGACAACAGACAAACATCCTGATGATGCAAAGAATATCTCATGGAAACCAGTGAACGCCACAGCAAACAAGACCCCGATGTGTTCTGGACCAGCACGGATCAAAGACGCCTTCAAGTACATCAACAGCATTGTCTCGTGTTTCGTATTCCTGTTCGGGATGATTGGAAACCTGACTCTCCTCAAAATAATCAAAGAACACAAATGCTTGAGAAAAGGACCCTATATTCTCATCGGCAGTCTGGCTTTAGGCGACATTTTGCACGTCTTGATTGGCATACCCATCAATGTTTATAAGGTAACTTTGCTGAATTGTTTTGTGCATTGAAAACACTCGAAATAGGATGATATAAATCATTTGTTGTTGTTTTGCAGCTCCTGGCGGTGGACTGGCCGTTCGGTGTCCTGCTCTGTAAACTGGTGCCGTTCATTCAGAAAACCTCCGTTGGGATAACGGTATTGAGTCTGTGCGCTCTGAGCATAGACAGGTAAGAGTGTTTACTTTAGATATGTTTACTTTATTAAGCCATGTTTTGAACATTGGGGGGACATATTATTTGACCTAATTTTTTAGTTTGTGGGGAGAGGGGTTGCTGTCACAAATGTAACGCTCCTTTTATTTAAAGGAATCAAAGCGAATTTAAAAGGATTGAAGAAAAACAAAGTCTAAATGGCTCTGTTAAACTTTCTCGTCTCTAACATTCAAATAATAGTCGATTTTCTATGAAAGCTAATTTCTATAGATGCTAGTTTCCACCAGGGAATAAAAAATAACAGTAATTGTGACTTTTTATATCACGATTCTGATCTTTTTCTCTCTCGCAATTGCAAGTTTATTATCTTATTACATCTTATTCCAGTTTTAACTGTTATTCTCAGAATTGCACAAAAAAGTCTGCATTGTGAGATATCACATTTAATTATATTTGTGTATATATATATATATATATATATATATATATATATATATATATATATATATATATATAATATTTTTATTATGTGGCAGAAAAGTATGGAAGACAATTTATACAACTGCATAATTAAATGAATACATGTAATTGCAAGTTTTTCTCACGATTATACATATATATATATATATATATATCTCATATCTCACACTTTCTTTTCTTTTTTTCTCTGAAATCTAGGTTTACATCTCACAATTCGGTTTTTATGCCACAAAATAAAAAAACTAAACAGGTAATTATTTACACCTCACAGCTTAGACTTTTCTTCTCATAATTGCATGTTTATATTTTATTTTACATTTATACATCGCAATCCTGATAATCTCAAAAAGACTCAGAATTGCTAGAAAAAAGTCTGAATCGTGAGTTACAATGTTGCAATTACTGTAATTAATTAAATAATTCATTTAATGAAATGAATGGCGGAGGCAAGATTCCATAATTTTCCATTTTAAATTTTCCAAAATTTGAGAAAAAACCTACTGGATAATACTTCTATTTCTGTCATAAAATATGAATTGTTTAGCTACTTCGATCTTATCTCACACGTTCAACTTTAAAACTGAAGTGTCACGCTGGAATTCGTGCTAGTCTTCTGTGAATGAAACCTTGATTTGAGTAGTCATCGCAAACATTTTGCCATGAGTGCTGTTAAGCCGCTGAAGTAGACCAGCTTTTTAATTTATGAAAACATTTTGTAATCCTAACACCACGGAGAGCAGTGCATAATGGAGCGCAGCAGAGCTGGGGATCAAATATTGTAGCTAAAGGAGAAATGTTTGTTGTTCTGAAGGTACCGAGTCGTTGCATCCAGGAGTCGAATCGAAGGTCTTGGTTTTCCCAAATGGACTGCTATCAAACTGTCTTTAATATGGACCATTTCAACACTGCTGGCTGTTCCGGAGGCTGTGGCGTTTGACTTGATTACCATGGATTACCGAGGCGAGCATCTGCGGATATGCCTCCTTCATCCGGTACAATCCACTCCATTCATGCAGGTAAACTGAACAATACTGCTATACAAAAGACTAGAATATAAAATATAAAATATAAAGAGGGAACGTGCAAGAGGTGTGGGAGGAAAAATGCATTTTGCAGTCCCCCAAGATACTGTAATTTGATCCAGAATTACTAAACAAGGCAAATTAGCACAATCCCATTAAAGCAGTGTCGCGATAGTAAAGTTCTGCAGATGATTTACTGATAATGTGCTAATTAAAGCACACAAAGACAGCCAGATACTTTCTATAATGTCCAACGCAATCGAAAAGCAGCACAAGTTAGCGTAAGATCCCAAACTTTACCATGATAAACTTTTTGTTCACTCGTAAAACTTTGCACTTGCTTGCAAAACTTTCATTTATTTGTAAAACCTTTGCACTCTCTCGATAAAGTATTATGTTTCCCAAAGAAACTTTGTGTTCACTTGTAAAACTTTACATAAGCTCACAATATTTTGAGTTTGCTTGTAAAACCTCTGCATTTCTCTCAATAAAGTATTATGTTTAATCAATGCATGCCATTAAAAGTAATTATTTCCTATGATGTCAGGACCTTTGATATAGACGGCAGCTGCTTTAAAGAAAGTCTGATTTCCTCATCAAACGGCTCGTGGTTTGAGCTCAGATCTGTTCGAGACTCTAATGATGACAAACTTCCTTTAAAATAACCTCAAGATCATCAGGAACTCTCTTTTTTCTGGTTCTAGTTTTATAAAATGGCCAAAGACTGGTGGCTCTTTGGGTTTTACTTCATCGTGCCGCTGGCGTGCATCGCTGTCTTTTACTCGCTGATGACTCGGAGGATCTTAAGCGGAAGCGTTAAGAAGTTGGACAAACACATAAAGCAGGTAAATCTGGATCTGGGATTTGGAAAGCTTTTTCCAGTTCATCTGAATATCAGCAGAATCACATTACATCATCATACAAACACAATTGACTCAACGGATTATAAGATTTCTGATATTCACTGACCATAGAGACACTGCTGTCTGTCAGCTCCTGCAATACAGCAACATGAGTTATATACTGTAGAGTAGTATTAGTTATACAGTATACAGTAGTATTTGTTAATATTTTATAAAAAAAAAATAATGTTTTACTTATTTATTTTAATTTTTTTAGGAGTCTTTTGTGCTTTTAATGTTTGTATTTGTTTATATATTTATATATTTATATGTACCTTTATTTTATTTTTTGTGTTTTTATTTTATCATAGTTTTAGTTAATAATAACAACACTGGTATAAATGCAAAAAAAAAAAAAAAAAATATATATATATATATATATATATAATTTATTTATATTTTATAGAGTTTTAATTAACAGCAACAGTGAATCACCCAAAAAATCTAATATTTTATTTGTTTTGATTTTAAATAGTTTTAGTCAACAATAAAAACATTGGTATAATCGCAAAAACAAAAACAACAGCAAAACACAACAACAAAAATTTTTATATATATATATTTTATTTATTTATATTTTAAACCGTTTTAGTTAGCAATAAGCACACTGATAGCGCAGAAGGCAGATCTGATTTGTCTGATCAGTGTGTGATGAATCCTCTCTTCTGATGACAGAGACATGAAGTGGCCTGGACGGTTTTCTGTCTGGTTCTGGTGTTTGCAATCTGCTGGTTTCCTCTTCACCTCAGCAGGATCCTCAAGTTAACCATCTATGATGAACACGATCCCAACAGATGCAAATTACTGAGGTAAGACGTGTTAGTAATATTATAATGCATGCATATGCAAAAACACATGAGCTCTGCTCCAAAAACTAGTGAACTAAGTGATATAAATCGATATTGTGTGATGTTTAGCACGTTTCTTGTTCTTGACTACATCGGCCTCAACATGGCGTCTGTGAACTCATGCATCAACCCAGTGGCTCTGTATGTGGTCAGCAAAAGATTCAAAAACTACTTCAAGGTAACGTGTGTTTCTTACTCCCCTGTTCTCAAGTGTTTAGTATATAAATATAGCTTATTAAATATATTACCAAATACTAAATATATCGTAGGAACATTTATCGTACAGCTGCTTTGCAATGATTTGTGTTATGGAAAGCGCTTTAGAAATAAACATGAATTAATATTTGTTTCTCAATATTTTTTTAAAGTTTTTATTCTGAATGATTTAGCACTGCAGTACTTCTTCATAGTTGTTTGTTAAGCTGTTTGTCGTTTGGTGTGTAAAATGTTTTATTTCAGACAATATTTGGGCAAAATACAACCATATTAAAATCTGGATTCTGAGGGTACAAAAAAAATTGAAATATATGAGAAAATCAACTTTAAAGTTGTTCAAATGAAGATTTTAGCAATGCATATTACTAATCAATTTATATATATATATATATATATATATATATATATATATATATATATATATATATATATATATATATATATATTTTTTTTTTTTTTTTTTTTTTTTTTTTTTTTACAGTAGGAAATTTACAAAATATCTTCATGGAACATGATCTTTACTTAATATCCTAATTATTTTGGCTGTTGCTATAAATACACCCCAGAGACTTCAGACTGATTTTGTGCTCCAGGGACACAAACATAACTTCAATTTGAGTACTTTTAGTTTGTGCAAATTAATAAACTGTATTGTGATTCATTGACAGCACATGATAAAATAAAAAATGCCATTTTTATTGGCATCAGCTGTAAACGCGGCCAATTTAACAAGGTTCACATCTTTAGATTAGTGGAGGCAGATTTTCGCACACGCTTTGTTTACAGATGAATTATGAACAAGAATTACGTATCGCGGGAAATTGGATGTGACAGCAGGTGAACTGCGGATTATTTTCTTTTTACTCTCCCTGACGGAGAAAAGTTTGAGTTTGATTTTAGATAAAAGTGACCTTGTGCACAACATTTACATAAATCATGTATGACGCCTCATGTTAACCCACTCAGGTGCCTCATTTGCATAATGTTTAGCAAGAAAAGATGTCTCTGTTCGTTTCTGGTTTACACCTGCTCTGTGCTTCCTCTGACAGGCCACTCTCAACGCTGGTTGTTGTCGTTCATCCAAACCCGTCCTCATTCAGGAAGAGAAGCAAGGTTTCATGAGGTCAAAGGTCACAGAGCCGCCGTCTGACAACAGCAACTCTGTCAAACAAGAGTCGGCATCTGGTGACACTGAGAGAACAACCTTTCTTCAGAAATTCACTTGTCTTAGAACGTGAAATCTCCTTCTGATGTTGTATATGTACGGTTTTGTTTTTGTAAATAGAATATGACTGAAAAGCATTTAACACTGTTGCATTTAATATAAGTCTGCATACACAGATAACTCACTTTCCAAGGGGAATAAAAGTTAAAACCATACAAAAAATTGTTACTTGAAATAAAATACAGTATATTTAAATATTTTAACATTTTTATTTAGTAAAACTTGTGCGCTAAAAAAAGAAAACAAACTAAAATTGAAATAAAAATAATAATTGACATTTCATTTATTGATTTATTTTTAATAGTAATAAAGATATGTGAGAAACAAAAAATGACAAAAACCTTAACTTACATTGCATTGATCATGGGAAACAAATATGATTAAAAAGTGTATCAAATGAAGTCATATTGATCATTCAATCATAAGATGATCCAGCGGCCGAACTTAAAAACACTGCAGACGTCAGTTACCCATCTCTGATTTACACCAGTGAACAAACTGATCACATTCATCATTTAACCTCTGTTACTGAAATAAACAATTATAAATTGAGTCTCAAGTTTATCAAATATTGAAATTGTGATATGGATCAAATATTGGAAACATGATGAGTGTAAAAGATGAAAGCAGGTGGATCCAGAACTACAGGAGTAACATTTACTGACTATTGAACGATAAGATCCTCAGAGAGAAACCACAGAAGAAAGGAAAGAGTGTGTGAGTAAAGGTGGTTGTGAATGTGTGTAGATGTGTGTTAGTTACAGGATCAGAGAATGACACTGTTCCTCTCTCATAGTCCAGATCAACTCTCACACGCTCAAGCTTCTGTTTAACACGAAAACCAAACAGATCAGACAATCCACGCTGCTCACTCCAGACATCAGTGTTAAAGAAAACTTCTCCCTTCCTCTGGTTTGATTCTGTAGTTACTCCAAGTCTCCAGACTGAACTCTCTTTAACCTCCACATCCCAGCAGTGTGTTCCTGAGTTAAAACCCTCTGAACCCAGAACACAGAGACACCTGTCAAATCTCTCTGGATTATCAGGAAGAGGTTGATTGTTCTCGCTCCGTCTCACACTGGTCAGATCATCAGACAGGACGAGACGTGGATGTCCAGTGTTTGGATCCAGAATCACAGGAGCTGATGAGACACAATCAACAGCTGCTGTTATTCTGATGTTCATATAATGATCAAGAGTGAACCACACACAGATTATTATGAATTATTACTCCTGTTATTGATCAAACACATCAGACTCTCTCCTCTGATCACTGTCAGTGTTTGTTAGCTCTACAACAAGTACAGAAGAAGTAAATACACAACAATAAAATACTAAAGGACAATTAAATGAAGTGCAATCCACAACCTGGGCCTGACCCATCGTTTTTAGTCTCCAAGAAGACTGTTTAAGGAAGAAAGAGTTGGCGGAGCAGAGAGATCGAGAGGGAATATATAGCGTAATTAAATATTAAATATATATATATTAAATATATGATGGTGCAGATCCATGTACAGCTTTATTTGTTAAAATAAGAGTTTTAAAATCAATACGAGCATGAACCTGAAGCTGGATATGCTGAAGAGAAGGAGTGTGTGTAAGAACAGTTCTGTATGTTTTACAGTCACTTAATAGACTTTGCAGGTAGAGCAAGATAAAGGACATTACAATAATCAACCCTAGAGATAATGAGTGCATGGACAAGCCTTTCTGCATCAGGTAATGAAAGACCTAATCCTGCCAATATTCCTTAGATGCAAAAATGCTCTTGATATCTGCTTCAAGTGTCAACTGAGAAGAAAAAATTACACCAAGGTTGTGAATTTCAGGTAATGGACATACTATGTTATTTTCAAGGTGTAAACTAAAATTTCTATCATTACAGGCAGCTTCAGGGGAACCAACTAAACCAACCTCTGACTTTGTATCATTCAATTTAAGAAAACTGTGGTACATCCATAATTTAATCTCCTGCAGACAGTCAGAAGTGTTGCTGATATACCTGTGATATTAGTTTTCATGCTAATATAAATCTGAGTATCCTCAGCACAGAAGAGGATCCCCAAACCATGCTTTCTAAGAATCTGTCCTCTGCTGTATCACTGTAACTAAATCTTATGTGGACCAAAGTTGTTCTTCTCTTGTTTTCGGTTCATTTTGGTGAAGCAGCTCATATGGTTATTCACACATAATGCTGAAATCTGTCAATATTCCCTCAAAAGAAAAAAAAAAAGAAAAGAATCTCTGACTTTTTACCATTCAATTGAAGAAAATTGTTATACATCCATAATTTAATCTCCTAATCATTTCCAGTGTGTGTGAAAACCTTGTTTTCTCTCTTCTCTCACCTTCTCTCACCTCCCTGACTGCGGGTGTCGCTGTTGGACAGTGTTTTCTCTACTTCCTGTTGGCCTTCTGTAGCTAATCGTAGCTCCCTGTAGATGTTTTTATTTTTTTCTCTAGAATCTTTATCTTACTATCGCTCTCTGTTTTTTTTTTTTTTTTAAGTGATAAAATATAACTTAATTCACACCATATTTCTGATATTATCAAACAATCTTATCAGATTAATTTTGATCGTTCACTTTTATTTTATATCCGTGAGTGCAGTACACCTGCAAAGCGTTAGCACTCGTTAGCTTGTCATTAGCGTTTTCTCCTCTCCTCTCTCTCGCTCCAGTTTTCCACAAGTTCATCAAACAACCGCAGTAAGAATATTTCATCAAGCACGGTGAGTAATGGCTTCTCCTGCTATTGTTATTTGCACCTCTTGCCACATGTACAGCTTATCTATCTCTGTCGCTGATGAGGGATTCACATGTGATAAATGCAGGGAAATAGTTAGGCTGACAGAGAAGATTTCAGAATTAGAGACACGCATCCAAACTTTAATTGAGGACAGTAAGAATGTTAGGGCTCTAGATACGGCTTTGGATGCGTCTAGCTCAGGGATTCCTGTACATTGTCCGGTTCCAGCAGAGCCCCTGCAGCAGGGCAACTGGGTGATGGTGAGGCGGCATAGTACTGGGTCAAAACACCGCTCTTCTGTTCCGATCAAAACATTAAACAGGTTCTCCCCACTCAGTGATGCACCCACTGAGAAACCTGATGAAAGTGCTCTAGTTATTGGCGATTCTATTGTAGAGACACCAGCCACCATAGTCAAATGTTTACTGGGAGCCAGAGCGCCTGACATCTTGGCAAATTTAAAAGTGCTGGCTAATGCTAAGGGTAAAACCAGTAATATTGTTATACATGCTGGCGCTAATGATGTTCGACTTCGCCAGTCGGAGATTACTAAAAATAACATTAAAGAGGTGTCCGAACTTCCCCTGATCCGACTCCGTTCCGCCTCCCTTCGTGATTTATTAATTTGGAGTGTCTGGAATCCACTCCTTAAGGGAGGGGTTCTGTCACAGTCTTCTGTGAGTGTTGTGTTTGTTTGGTGCCCTGTGCTCTCTCCTGTCCTTTACTGATCCTGCCCACCTTGTCACCTCATCATTGTTTTACTTGCTTCACCTGTGTTTCTCCCTTTCTCCCGGACTCATTTACCTTCACTCTGCACCTGTAACTCACTTACACACACACAGCTGTTCCCCGTTTGTTCATTAGTATATTCTTGTCTCACCCACCACTCTGCCTGGCTGTATTGTTTAATGTTAAAGGAACACTCCACCGTTTTTTGAAATAGGGCTTATTCACATTATTTCCTACATTTCCTACATTCCTCTGTTTGACAGAAACCTGTCTAAAACCTGATGATTACATTATTTTAAATGAGTCTACCCCTCAAGATTACTGTTATAAACATGAGCCGCGTCTAAAAGGCAAAGGGGGGGAGGTGTTGCTTCAATTTATAACAACGTTTTCAGGATTTCATAGAGGGCAGGCTTCAAGTATAACTCGTTTGAGGTAATGGTGCTTCATATAACATTATCCAGAGAAACAAATGTTAATGATAAATCCCCTGTTATGTTTGTACTGGCTACTGTATAAAGGCCACCAGGGCACCATACAGACTTTATTAAAGAGTTTGGTGATTTTACATCCGAGTTAGTTCTGGCTGCAGATAAATTTTTAATAGTTGGTGATTTTAATATCCATGTTGATAATGAAAAAGATGCATTGGGATCAGCATTTATAGACATTCTGAACTCTATTGGTGTTAGACAAAATGTTTCAGGACCTACTCATTGCCGAAATCATACTCTAGATTTAAAGGTGCTGTAGGGAACTTTTGTAAAAAAATATTTTTTACATATTTATTAAACCTGTCATTATGTCCTGACAGTAGAATATGAGACGGATAATCTGTGAAAAAAATCAAACTCCTCTGGCTCCTCCCAGTGTCCTATTGCCATTTTCAGAAACTTCATCGCTCCTGGTAAAAAATAACCAATCAGAGCTGCGGTCCGTAACTTTGTTTGTGTTCAAAATGTAGAAAAATGTATATAATAAGCGATTACACCATGAATCCATTTTCCAAACCGTGTTTTTAGCTTGTCCTGAATCACTACGGTGCACCTATAATAAGTGTTTATATTCGGACTATTTTAGATTGCTTCGGGGGTACCGCGGCGGAGTAACCCAGTACCTTTGTGATTCTTCATAGACATAAACAGAGAGAAGTAGTTCCGGCTACGATGTTCTTCCACAAGACGCAAGCAGTTCTGTTTATTAACCGCTAGAGCGTCAAAAGTTCCCTACCGCAGCTTTAATGCTGTCACATGGAATTGATGTCGATAGTGTTGAAATTATGCAGCCAAGTGATGATATTTCAGATCATTATTTAGTTTTGTGCAAACTTCATATAGCCAAAATGTTAAATTCTACTTCTTGTTACAAGTATCGAAGAACCATCACTTCTACCACAAAAGACTGCTTTTTAAGTTATCTTCCTGATGTATCCAAATTCGTTAGCATATCCAAAACCTCAGAACAACTTGATGATGTAACAGAAACTATGGACTCTTTCTTTTCTAGCATTTTGAATACATTTGCTCCTTTACACTAAAGGAAGGTTAAGGAAACCAATATTACACCATGGTATAATGATCTTACTCACAGTGTTGGTCAGTAGCGTCACTACAAGCAGCGAAGCTACTTGTTTAACTACATTTCTCAGTAGCTTGGTCGTAGCTTCGCTGCTTTCTGAATCAAATAGCATTTCAGTAGCAAAGTTCTTTTTTTTACCAAGTAGTGTGGTAGCTTCCACACAAGCTACATTTTCGCTAGGATTTCTGAAGCTCAAACTCAAATCGGGAAATACAACTGCTAAGATCGCTGATCCTGGATCAGTAGTGATGGGACGGCACCACTTCATCTTGTTCGCGTTAATGGTGGACAGCAACCAACCATCTTTATGATGCATTACCGCCACCTTCTGCTCCGGATGGTACCACGCCTTGGCCAGTCACGCAAAAAATTATTTGATGAAATGATGGCATAGGATGAGGTCGGAGAACAGTTAATCCCGAGGAGTGAGTCACCTTGGCCATACCTAGACAAGTACATGACACTGACCGAGATAACAGAGAAAATATGTTTTCAGATGCTGCTTGTAAAAATTATCAGGGTCCAGTCTGGCCATATCCTACGTGTAATAATCTCGTACACACACACACACACACATACAAAGTGTGTGTTTTTTTTTTTTTTTTGGTACTGTTTGGAGGTCTTGCATTTTGTTTTGCAAAGGCCTACAGAATATTAAGCATGCCCATGCAACAGGTGCATACACTTGTATTTTGATTGTTTTTGTTGCCAAATTGATAAGGAACACAAAAAACAATTAAACTAAACAATTACATCTACCTACATCTGTTTAACTGACAGTTTTGAGCACTGAGATAGCATTGACTTGTAATAAAACGTGTTCAACATAAAATTTTTATTTTAAAAGTAGCTTATATGTAGCACGCTACTGTTGATGTAGCTAAGCTTGCTACATTTCCCAGGGGGGTAGCTTCAGTGTAGTGAAGCTTCATTTACTGTAGAGTAACTGGTAGCTTAGCTCACTACATTTTCCAAGTAGCTTGCCCAACACTGCATACTCACACCCTAAAGAGAGCAGCCCAAAAAATGGAGTGCAGCTGGAGGAAAACAAAACTAGAGGTATTTCGTATTGCTTGGCGGGAAAGTAACCTATCCTACAGAAAAGCATTAAAAACTGCTAGATCCGATTACTTTTCTTCTCTTTTAGAAGAAAACAAACATAACCCCAGGTATTTATTCAATACAGTGGCTAAATTAACGAAAAATAAAGCCTCAACAAGTGTTGACATTTCCCAACATCACAGCAGTAATGACTTTATGAACTACTTTACTTCTGAAATCGATACTATTAGAGATTAAATTGCAACCAATCAGCCGTCAGCTACAGTATCACTTCCGACAGTGCACTATAGACCCCCTGAGGAACAGTTCCACTCATTCACTACTATAGGAGAGGAAGAATTGTATAAACTTGTTAAATCATCTAAACCAACAACATGTATGTTAGACCCTATACCATCTAAGCTCTTAAAAGAGGTGCTTCCAGAAGTCATAGATCCTCTTCTGACTATTATTAATTCCTCATTGTCATTAGGATATGTCCCCAAAACCTTTTAAACTGGCTGTTATTAAGCCTCTCATAGAAAAAACACAACTTGACCCCAAAGAACTAGTTAATTATAGACCAATCTCGAATCTCCCTTTTCTGTCCAAGATACTAGAAAAGGTGGTATCCTCACAATTATATTCCTTCTTAGAGAAAAATGGCATATGTGAGGATTTCCAGTCAGGATTTAGACCGTATCATAGTACTGAGACTGCTCTCCTTAGAGTTACAAATTATTTGCTCTTATCATCTGATCTTGGGTGTATCTCTATATTAGTTTTATTGGATCTTAGTGCTGTGTTTGACACAATTGACCACAACATTATTTTGCATAGACTTGAACACTTTGTTGGCATCAGTGGAAGTGCATTAGCATGGTTTAAATCGTACTTATATGACCGCCATCAGTTTGTAGCAGTGAATAAAATGTATCATATCGATCACAAGTGCAGTATGGAGTACCTCAAGGCTCAGTACTAGGGCCGCTACTCTTCACACTTTATATGTTACCCTTGGGAGATATCATCAGGAAACATGGTGTTAGCTTTCACTGTTATGCTAATGATACTCAGCTCTATATTTCTTCACGGCCTGGTGAAACACACCAATTTGAAAAACTAATGGAATGATGAACTGCCTTTAACTATCATTTTGCATTATTGACACACTGTTTTCCTAATGAATGCTGTTCAGTTGCTTTGACGCAATGTATTTTGTTTAAAGCGCTATATAAATAAAGGTGACTTGACTTGACTTGTGTAACAGCACAGATCTTCTCCAGACTCACTGTTTTGGACGATGTCCTGCATCTTCTTCCAGACTCTGAAGGGCAGGTTGCCCAAGTAACGCGGCACATGAATCAAAGCTCCAGAAGGCGTCTGTGGATCCGGCAGTGATGAGATCTGGACTCTGGAAGAACATTCAGGATCAGAACTGCAGTGGCTTTGGATCAGAAGCAGAGAGAGCAGAGACACCAGCAGATCACTCACCTTTCCATCGTGACTGGAAACTCCTGCAGAACAAACACACCATTGATCATCAACAACTCAATCAATCATCAATCAATCAATCAATAGATGATCTGAAATCAGACCTTCAGAAAGCAGACGTCACTGGCTTTCATCATCTCCTCCGTGTCTTTGATTGTGTGTGAAAGAGCTGAGATGTGTCTGTTCATCTCCTCCAGCTTCTCCTTCATCATCTGCTTCTTCTGCTCCTCTTCCTCTCTCAGTGCAGTGATTGTAGCTTCTTCTTCATCTCTGAGAAACTGATGAAGCTTCTCAAACTGCTGTTTAATCTGACGCTCTGTGTGCTCAGCTTGAGACTGAAATCAAATCACATTCACTTCAATCATCTCCATCAACACACATCAACACATCACATCATTCAGATCCCAGAGAAACTCAGACACCGACATATAACAGATCCAGAAGCAGATTGCTGCTCGTCATTTACAAAAATAATCAACTGGAATCATTATATTAAATATAACACATCATAATTGTGTTTAGTGATGCTACAGCTGTACTGAAAATGACTCTTGATTCTGTTTCCTCACCTTGATGTGTTGAACTGTTTTCTCAAACTCTCCTTTCATTTTTTCTCTCTTTTGAAGTTTCTCCTGTAAGGACTTCAGTGCTGTATTGAGCTCCTCCTAGAATTGAACAAAATAAAAATATATAAAACACCAGATTACAGTGAAGAGAAGAGAATACAGTGATCATACAGTGATGTGTTTTTGTGTATATCTCACACTAAATTGATTCAGAAATTAAAAGTAAATATAAATCAAACACAACCTGAGTAAAAACAAGATACACTTTTTCATCAGTATGAGTTTGATCTCTTACCCAGTGACTACACTTTAGTTCACAAACACAGAACAAATCAGAGCAGAGTTTATGTCATATGAAGTTGAGTAAAACAGCAGAGAGAAATACTGAGTGCATGAATGTGATGATATCTGTGTTTATGACTTATTGTTCTTTATAAATAAAATAAGAGACATTTCTCTACCTTATATGATGAAACTTCTTCACTGATGGGTCTGAATGTGTGACTGACATGTTTCCGTGAAGTAACACACACTACACACGCCGGCTGTTTGTCCTCCAGACAGAAGAGTTTGAGTTTCTCACTGTGTAAACTGCAGATCTCCTCAGATCCTGATGAAAGACTCTCATTTCTCTCCTTCAGGAACGACTCACACAAGTTTTGTAATGCCAGATTTACTGGAGGTTCTTCTTTTGAGGATCTTCTCCTGCAGACAGGACACTCCTGAGTTTTCTTGGTTCTCCAGAACGGTTGAAGACACTCTTTACAGACACTGTGACTACATGATAAAAGAACAGGAGTCTTGAAGATATCACAGCACACGGGACAATTATAGTCATATTCAGCTGATGAAGCCATTTTTTTTTTGTTTGAGCTCCAGCAACCTAAACTTTACTTTCACTTTCTGAACGACGGTTTCAAACACGAATAACCTCGAGAATCACAAAGATCTGCTGTCTGTTCAGAAACAAACTTCTTCAAAGTCTTTCTCTTCGTCGTCCTCTGATGACTGATTCTTGTTTGCTTTTGTCAAAGAGAAGAAAATCAGTGACAGAAAGAAGAAATAACAAGTGCGTCTCTTCCTGGTTAGTGTTGTAAGAGGGAGGAGTTTCTGATTTTCAAACAGTCTGACGACAACAGCAGGACTTCTTCAGGTTAAATATCAATAAAATGCATTAATGATTAACTTGCATTGAAACTTTCATATTTATAATGCTAGAAAACCTTAAATCAAAAACAAAAGAACAATGAAAAACACAAATGTTGATAATATGTTTTAGTTCTTGCTCTATATTTCTCACAGAGTTCCTCCAGGGTTGTCATGTCAAATTATTTCTTCACATGCTGAGAATTATGGAAGGCCAAAAGGGCCAAAAACATGAATTTTAACGCATCATCAACAGGTTAAACATGTGTATTTCACATGTTTTCAATGTGTGTTTCATGTGTTAAATATATGATGTTTGTGGTTTAAAAATCTGTGCATTAAATATGCATATTAAACTCGTATATTATGTGTTTAATACACATTAAAAATCAGTTTGAACGGGTCAGTGTCATTGACTGCTGAAGATTTGGGTCAAATAATTTCTGTGATCTTGGTTGTACCATTCATAGACTACCACCATTTATAGATCAGCTTATTCAGCCTATTTATTTTGTCCTTTTTTTGTATAGCCTATATAAATTCCTCACATGAACGTTTGCATGGGGTATTCAGTTACAGTTGAGGTAAGCAAAAATTCAGATTCAAGATACAGACCATTCCAATCAATTTATATATATATATATATATATATATATATATATATATATATATATATATATATATATATATAGCTACATGAGCTTTTATTGTGCTTACATTTACAGCTATTACAAGCAGGTGGCGCTTATTGAAACCTCTTTTGGTTTAGAGATTATGCACTCATCAGACAAACAGTAATTAGGTACATAGATGATGTTATTCATTTAAATGTATTTAAAAACTTACAGTATTTAAATATGGTATTTGTAATTTTAAATATATACTACAGGCAGTGTTTGGAATAATGGCGTTCAAAGGAACGGCGTTAGGTAACGACGTTATTTTTTCAGTAACGGGGTAATCTAACTAATTACTTTTCCCGTTGTTATAACGCCATTAGCATTACTGGACATTAAACGTGGTGCGTTACTATGCATTGATTAAATAAACTAATCCGAATGCACCCTGGCTCACACCGCTAGTGAGGAGGTGGGTTAATAACGAGATAAGCGATTATGATTGGCTAAGGCAGAGTCAATTGTCAGAAGGAAACAAGATGCATTAAGAGCTGGGGGGTGAAAACTTTTGAACACAATGAAGATGGCCAAATTTTTCTTATTTTGTTGAAATATAATTTTTTTTTCCATTTAGTTCTGCCCTTTGTAAGCAACAGAAGATACTTGTATGTTTCCCGGTACACAAATTAAGTAAAATTTACCTTGATCTTCAAATTCCAAAAGTTTTCACCCCCCCAGCTCTCAATGCATCTTGTTTCCTTCTGGAGCATCAGTGAATGTTTGAATCTTTTTAAATCGTTGTGTTTGAGTCCCTCAAATGTCCTCTGTGTGAAAAGATGCATCTCAAAATCATAAAGTCACTGCTGGAAAGGGTTCAAATATGCAAAGATGCTGGACAACTGAAGAATCTGCAGGAGCTTAAAGATTTTTCTGAAGAACGCTGCTCAGTTTAACTGTTCAGAACAAACAAGGGACTCATGCACAACCATCACAAAACAGAAAGACAGTCGAGGATCATCAGGGAACAGAACACAGTACTAAGAACCAAGGGTTCCCAAACTTTTGAGTGGGGTTATTTTAATAATTTCAGCATTTTTTTTTTTGTCTTGTGGACTAAATGTTAATATCTTTTATGTACAATATCCTACTCAGGACAGTACTAAATAAAATATAACATGCATTTAGTATGATCGCTCTTATTTTTTGAAAATTACTTGCATTTTCACAGATTCTGCAAAGGGTGCCCAAACTTTCGATCGCCACTGCATCACAGTTCCATATCACTTTGCATAGTTAACAGTTATAACGGTCATGCAGTTTGCACAAAAAGCTACTGTCAGCACTGCCCTGATGATATTATCAGTTATCCTATATAGTGTAGCAACTTAAAGGCTACACATGACATTTCTCACTAGCGAGGAGACAGCGCTGTTCACAGACGCTGCAGCAGAAGAGTGTTTAGAGACGCACAGAGGTACGTTAGCCTAATTCACACAAGCTCTCTCTCTCTTTCTTTATCTATGTGTCTCTGTCACTCTCACTCTCATTCGAATAACTTCATTAATAACTGCATAAGAATGCTATTAATGGCTCAAGCCTCCGTCACCAGCTTTAAAACGACATTTTGGACTAGCAAAGGAGGCCTTGGATGACACGCGGAAAAAATAGTCCTACTCACAAAAGTGATTTAAGTACTAAAACAGGACGAATCCCTGGGATCGGATCGATGTCTTGAGGTGTGGTAACCATAATATAAGCGGCATAATTGATTCTGGACCATTGAATTATTAGAAAAATAATTCACACCCAAGATGGTGATGTGGCCATGACGTGAAGCGGACTCTGCATTATTTAATAAAAGTATCTCAATGATACTAAAACAACATTCTTTCCAAAATGGCTCATGTAAAGTATTTATACAGCAATAGAAAATATACATTTTCATGATTAATAATGATATGTTATCTCACAACAGGTGAATATTTGTAAAACGATTTGAAATCAACGGAGACAGTAATGTTCAAATTTGTTAATGTTTTTGAAAAATATTATTTTCTGCTCACCAAGCTGCATTTATTATATCAACAAATCTATAATAAGTAAAATATTTTGCAAATTAAAACAGCTTTTTCCTATGTGAATCTCTGTTGAACTGTAATTTATTTCTGTGATGCTCCGCTGTATTTTCAGCATCATTCCTCCAGTCTTCAGTGTCACATGATCTTCAGAAATTACTATAATATGATGATTTACTGCTCAATAAACATGAAGATTATTATCAGTTGCACTGCCTTACATTTTTGTGGAAATCATCATACATTTTATTTTTCAGGATTAACTGCTGAATAGACAGTTCAAAAGAACAGACCTGAGACTCATTTTAGGTCAGTATGAAGCATGTCTGCTAGTTGTATTATAAAGTACAGTCATCGAGACAAGCCATTACCTCACTAGCACATCTTACCTCGCTCTTCAGTAAAAAAACTGTGTTTATTATTGTGCAGAAGACACTGCCATCATAACATGAGTTGTTGGCTGGTGAGCCACATATGATCCAGTCTCTCACACACTCCCTCAGGGTTTGTTGACTCAATCCCAGCCATTACACAAAGTGCTGTTTTTCTTTTCCTGCACAAATATATACCGGTCGACACAGGTCATGAATCATCGCTCAAACGATCCATGTGTTAGCCGCGGGTTTCATAGAGAAAACTGTGTAATTGGCCAGACTCTGGTGGATAAATATAGATATGAGCAAATGTCAGCCGCGAGAGCGCATATATGTTTCCGAATAATGAAGTCTCCAATCAGAAGTACACTTTTGATTAGCTGCTACATTTCAGAAAAGCCAAGTTTATGCTCAAAACCGAAGACAACATGATTTTCATCCGTCACTCAACAATGGAAATGCAGTAAATTGGCGAGACCGGTGGGTTTCCTTCACACCGATGAGTGACTGATTGATGACTAGCCTATTTATAATGCATTTTTACATGTGTTGTGCATTGGGACACTTTACGGTAGAGACAGAGCGGCTATGACAGAATGAGGACAGGAAGGAAAAGGTAGAAACGGTGAAAACACCTGATAGGTCTGTCAAAAGCGCAAGACAAGCTGAGATTGGAATACTTCCAACCGCTGCCTGCCTTTGACCCACATGTCTCTCAAATATTAGGATCGTTTTGGCAAATACTGTCAGCAGAATCTGGCTCTCTTCTGTCTACGTGTGAACAAGTAGATGATGAAATGGGAGTAGACGTGCAGAGAGAAGCATTCCCTCTCTTCATTTATATATAAAGAGAGGTGAATGAAACTAATGCAACCACAAGAGAAGCTGGGAATGTAAAAAATAAGCGTGGAGTTAGTTCTGTGCTTTTGAGAGGAAAGCATTTGACTGGTGTTGAAGTGAGCTTACAAGAAGTTGGATCAAGCGTGTGTTGGAGCCTGTCCTCCAACAAAAAACACCATGTAGGTTGTTTGTGCAAGCATTTATCACGACCTATATTTACGCTTTAAAGTTAAGCGCCCTCTAGCGGGCGTAAAAATAATGACAGTCTCACGTTGCGTCTGTCGTCATGAATTGACGTATAACGTCATTACCAATCAAAAAGCACGTTTATTTAAATGCAATGTGTGGACTTTTTACACCGATCTCACAGTAATTCGTACATTTTTTATTAGGTGGCTTATTCGTTCGAATGACCACCCCTAAAGCTAACCCTCACAGAAATCATGCTAAATTATGATTTATTGAGCATATCCATTTTCGTGCACATCTGTTCCCTGGGATCAAACCCATGATAGCATGATTACATGTCAAGTTATAACGCAATAATCTACGAACTGAGCTACACAACCTTTTGCCGATAGGGGCGCAATTGTAGTATACGCTCTGATGGGTCGTATTGCAGGGATTTGGACAAGCGTATTGGTTGGAGGACAGGTTGGTGTGTTGTTGTAAATTTCAGCCGAGCATGATTGCTGAGGAACCAAACTGTGTGTGATGTGTGATACGAAGAGGGGCGTCTGCTCAATATGTGTGCTGAGGAGATGTGTTGTTTGTCTCGTACCGACAAAAACTCTTTGATCCTCTTCCTGCTGATTTCCTCTGAATTGCGGTAATGGAGCAGCAAGCATACGCTCTTGCGCCCTCAGCAACAAACATTATCCCAAGGGATCATAAACTCACAGATTTCTCTGGCTCCACAAAGCCTGATGACAGAGGTATGAAAGAGTGCATAGTTTCTATGAAATCAGCATATCGAGTCATGAAAGTACTAGAGGAAGATCAAGTGGAGCTGATAAAGCATCACCTAAAGGTGTAATATATGTGTATATAACCACTGTTGTTGTAATTTAGGATGCATCTGAAATATGACCATTGATTTATATCCGAAAAACTGCACGGTTTAACATTTAATACATGTTCGGAGTAAGAATATGTAAGGGAGCCGAAGTGTTTAAAACATACGAGCACAATTCCAATGAATGATAAAGTTGACCCTCTTTAATGGGAAGTTGTGGCCTAATGGTTAGAGATTTGGAGTCCTCACCCAAACGTTGCAAGTTCGAGTCTCGGGCCGGCAGGAATTGTAGAAGGGGTCAATTTAAAGCACTCTCTCCACCTTCAATTACCAATTGACTGAGGTACCCTTGAGGAAGGGTGTGTGAACACTGTGTTCATGGTTTGTGTGTGTGTGTGTGTGTGTGTGTGTGTGTGTGTGTGTGTGTGTGTGTGTGTGTGTGTGCGCTTTGGATGGGTTAAATGAAGACCATGAATTCTGGGTATGGGTCACCATACTTGGCTGTATGTCAAGTCACTTTATGTTGTTCTGCTGTTTTGTGTTCATCTGCTTCTGCCATTTGATCTTTTTACTTATCACTCTATACAATCAGATACCTCAATACTTTCTCAAATAATTATTCACTGATAAATTTTACATTCAATGGTATGCGAGACTGGATGCTTTCAATTGATTTCCCATTGAACTGTCAGACACTGAACTGCAGTGCTCAAACTTAAAATACAGTGAATTAAGCTACAAACAGGATAACATATAAGTTAACAGTAAACTGGTTGCCTCACCTGAATATGTTTGTATATATTTGTGTTGAATGTTATCTTTGGAGTGGAAATATGGATGTGTAAAAAGAGTATCACTAAAATCTGTCAACATGTGCAAATGTATTTGATATAGAAAGCAAAGTATCTATTAAAAAACTGTTACTCAAACATGCATAGATATGGTTTAATGCATAGTTTTCATGTCTCGTGGTATCAGACCAGGCTGTAGTTGGCTGTTTTTCTTCACCTCGGTATCTTGTTCTTTCTGTAGCTGCTGAAGGATTCGGCTCTTGCTGAAGGGCAAACAGTAGCGGCCAGATAATTTCTCCAGGTGGGAATTGATGCTGAATCTTCCCGTTAATGGCTCTGAGCTCCTGCCAGAGAGCCACTTATACCACATGATGTCACACCAGCTTCTGGAGTCCTGGAGGACAGTTTTCCCTTCAGTGGCTCACTTCCAAGATTGGCTAACAAGGTTTTAAATCACATTTGAATGCCACTGTTTAGTCAGATTGGTAAGAGTAAACTCTATTTATATTAGTACCTCGCTAAAGCTTCAGGAGCATATGGAAAAGAATCCCATTAATTATGGCTTTGGGCATGTATGGATCAAAACCTCAGAGTAACAAAAACTGCCAAGCAATCACCCACAACACTATAGGAACCACCTAGAAAAACCATTTCAAAATGATTTGTGTCTTGTGAGTTTGATTTCCACCAATTTTGAGCAAAGTGATATTACCGCGACTAAAGGATCATTATGTTTGGCCGTTTTAACTGATCCACCATCGACAAAGTTTATATCTTGCGATTCTGACTTTTTAAATATAAACTCAGAATTTAGAGATAAAAGTAAGAATTCTAAGTTAATATTTCATTCAGAGTTTATATATAAAAAGTTTAAAATATAAACACCGAAAAGGTTAAAATATAAACACCGATTTGAGAGACAAAAAGTTTAATTAATTTATTTATTTTTTAAATAAGGAATATTAAATTACAATTTGAGAAGAAAAGTCCAAAATGTGAAATAAATCCTGTGGCAAAAACTAAATACAGAATTTTAAGAAACAAAGTCTGAAAAGTAAGATATAAACTGAGAGATAAGTCTGAATTGTGAAATAAAAAGTTACATTTACCTTTTTAAAAAAACAATTCCGTGGCAGGAACGGTTATCCATACAGAGAGACACACATCTGATACACAATTTTACACATTTAAAATGCGGTTGTTGCTACCTGAATTTTTCAGGAGTTAATTGATTTGTAGAACGTGATTTTCACTCCCATAAATGACTAAACTGTGGGTGCAGGAAAGAATTAAGCAATAAAAGTTGAGCTGACAACCGAATTTAGCTGCAGTGTTTGTGGGGTCAATGTGAAGCTTAATTTAGCTCTTTATTTTAATATCTGAAGCAATGCTAATTACAGTACGTGTTCTTATAATGTGGAATCAATAGAATTCTTGTTCGATCCCATTTAGTGGTTCCAGATAATGACAGAGATTTATACTTTACATTGACATGTGTGCATATAGCAGACATTCTTGATCAAAGTTGCATACATTTAATTAATTCATGCATTCAGTCGAACTCATGATGTTGAATTACAGTAAAGCATGGTGCTAAAAGATTATTTTACGTACAGTATTTTTGCATATTGCATTGGTTCTTGAGTACAATATAAAGTGTAAAAACACGTGCATGCAGATCTGTGTTTGTGTTTCTGACATGTCACGTTTTCTGGTCTCTTCACTGCCGGTTTCTGACAGAATCATATTCCAAACACTGTTTCACCCTTCGAGGCAGCTTGGGACCATGTTACGAACAGTCGGTTATCAAACCGTACACCCCAGTGACCGCGGTCATGTCGTCTCGCTCATGCATCTCTCACACAGCAATTGTGGCTGGAATCTGTAGACTAATGGATAATAAATCTATGAATTATGGATGGGAAGAGAAAACTTTACAAGAATAATACACATGCGTTAGTTTCCGATTACTGTAAGCATAAGAGGCACAAACATCATGATGTTTTTAATGAAAACTTTTAGATATGTAAAGTAAATTACACATAAATTAACAAATCCTTATAAACACATCAAATACTGATTTTGACCCGATTCACTTCTCTTTTTTTTTTTTTTTTTTTTACCTTTTTGACTTGTGATTTTAGTAACCTGCTTATGTATTTCTTTAATATTATACATTTTATTTATATCAGTGATGTTTATTTCAAGAAAATAAATAATTGTAAACATTAACATTGTCAAGGTTAACTAATGTTGTTGACTATATAAATAAATAAATAAATATATATATATATATATATATATTGTTTTTTTTTTTTGTTTAATTGAAATAAGGTTGAAATAAAATAAAATACAAGTAAAAACTTAAACAAAATGAGAGATTTTGCCTTAATTAAAAAATGCATTTAAGTTGAAGTACTGAAGTTATAAATAAAACTGAAATAAATTAAATATATCCTAAAAAAAACAAACATATAATCGACAAAACAGCAACAAAATGTAAATTAAAATATAAAAATAAAAATGTTTTTTTTTCCTGATATATATATATATATATACATACATACAAAATAATTGAAATGTCAAAAACAGTATATAACAACATTGCTAAAAATGACAATATTTTACTAACCGTTTGCTGTCAAAGAAAAAACGACTGTGTTTCAGGTCGTCTTTTCTACCCTATTCCTGGAAAGTGTGAAATATTTTTCATACACATCTGAAAAAATAAATGCCTTTAATATTAGTCGTATGAAATCCTTTAATTAAGTCCTCTCTGTCTCGGCGGCTCTCGGGTTAATTACACAGTGTAAAGTTAATTAAACAGCGGGCTAGGAGCGATGTGAACCCTCTGTGCTCCAGCGTTTGGCGAATGGCTGTTTTATACGAAGTGACGGAAGTCATTTACAAGTGTATTTTGCATAATGTGTAGTTTCCCAAAAGAGGTGGAGGGGGAAAGTGTTCTCACAAGTTATCAGAATCAAATCTGTTCTATAAATTAATTAGAAATGTTCTGTATAATGATTTGCTGCAAATTAGATGGAAATGAGATCAAATATTCATTGAACTGTCTGGGGAATCTGCCCAACAGGCTTGGGTCTGGCTCCAAACGCTGTCCATATGGCAATTATGTGCAGCAGTGTTGCAGAAGTGTTGGTCTGATGCCTGCTGGCAGACGGAGGCAGATCTGCTCGTATCTGATGTGTGTGGAGTGAAAGATAATGAGATAGTTGTAAGTCTTAAGTACAGAACCTGCCCCGGGGTTTGCACTTCAGAGCTACGCCGATCTCGCCTGCTGTTGGCCTTTAAAAATGCATTTATTTTGACTTCTTCACAAACTTCGGCAGCACTTCGAGTGATGCTTTCACCAGCTGCTCTCTCTGATGCACAAACCGCTTTTGTTCGTAAAGTCTGCTGCAGTTTACTGCTTATTTTATATGAGAGATGCACACTTACGCTGTTTGAAACTGATTTGTTTCTGCTGTCAGAATTATTCCTGATTTGAAATCTGTTACTGAAGTGTAATTTAGGTATTTTCTCCATTCAAAAAGACTATTCAAATAACAGGTACTTTATGCAGAAATAATTGTAGAAATGTGTTTAGACTTGAATTTACATTAAACAGTGCTGTAATTGATAACTAAAACTAAAAGCATTGATGTTTTGGCAATTAAAATTGTATACAATTTAAAATAAATAAACACATTTAAAATTAAAAACTTCTGTTAAAAGTTTCACAAAAAATAAAAATGTTATCTTAGCAACTAACTAAAATAAATAATAATACTAAAATGACTATTACAAAAAAAAAAGAAGAAGAAAGACAAAAGAAGTACTGTTATTGTTAACTAAAGCAGAATTAAAATCATTTTTGGAATTGGAAAGCTTCAAAATAGCTAAAACTGAAAAAATATTACAAAATCATTTCAAAATAATAATAAAATTATAAATTTTGTCTTGGTGACTAACTGAAATAACAATGCTAAAATTGCTAATACAAATAAAAAAAAATACTCTTTTGTTAACTAAAACAAAAACAATTAAAATAATTTTTAGTATTGGAAATTTAATGTGTATATGAAAATTTACAAAATGTTAAATATATAATGTCTTGGTGACTAACTGAAAGAACAAATACATAGTATATAACTTTTATTACTAAAACTGAAATATAATTATAATAATAATAATGATAATAATAATAATAAAGCAATTTTAAAATATGGATAAATGTTAAGATAGTATATAAACAATAATAACATAACACTGCTTTTAAATGCTGTCCTGTGTTGACCAAAGATGCAGGTGTTCACTCTCTGATAGTTTGACTGACTCCGCCCACTCCTCTTCCTCCACCAATCAGAACACTGGCTCGTCTCAGCTGCTCTGCTGTAGGAGGGGTTAAAGCTCTTGTGGTCAATCAGTGAGATCGACCTGCTATCTTGACACACCTCCTACATTTTTTTTTTTTTTTCAAAAGTGTACTAAACTGTTTAGAAGCAGATCTCTTAGAACTGGTGTACGCCCCACTTCTTTCCAGGACTTAAAAAAAACTGAAGTTGTTTAAATCCCTTCTGAAAAATAGCAATCTTTGTAACACCTTTTTGAGCAATTATAGACCAATATCAAATCTTCCTTGATAAATGATATTCACTTAAATTCTGATTCTGGCAAAATATAAGTGCTGGTTTTGCTAGATCTCAGTGCTGCGTTTGACTCTGTAGATCATAACATACTTATACAGAGACTGGAAGACTGAGTCGGGCTTTCTGGGATGGTACTTAAATGGTTAAGGTCATACATAGAAGGGAGAAGTTATTTTGTGAGTATAGAAGAGCATAAGAATAAGTGGATGTCATTGACATGTGAGGACCCACAAGGCTCGATTCTTGCACCGCTCTTGTTTAGACAATTTGGTAATATTTGGTTCTTTCTCGTTATTTGATTTAGTGGGAACATACAAAGGCTATGCATATGCCATGAGATATACAACTATGCTGATGATACCCAGATTTACCTAGCCTTATCTCCAAATGACTACAGCCCCATTGACTCCCTCTGGAAATGCATTGATGAAATTAATAGTTGGATGCGCCAGATTTTCCTTATTTCTGTTAAATAAGGAAAAAACTTAAGTAATTTCATTTGGAAACAAAGATGAAGTGTTCAAGGTGAATGCATACCTTAACTCTAAGGGTCAAACAACTAAAAATCAAGTCAGGAATCTTGGTGTGATTCTGGAGACAGACCTTAGTTTCAGTAGTCATGTCAAAGCAGTAACTAAATCAGCATACTATCATTTAAAAAACATCGCAAGAATAAGATGTTTTGTTTCCAACCAAGACTTAGAGAAACTTGTTCATGCCTTTATCACCAGCAGGGTGGACTATTGTAAAGGTCTCCTCACCGGCCTTCCCAAAAAGACCATTAGACAGCTTCAGCTCATCCAGAACACTGCTGCCAGGATTCTGACTAGAACCAGAAAATCTGAGCATATCACACCAGTCCTCAGGTCCTTACACTGGCTTCAGTTACATTTAGGATTGATTTTAAAGTACTTTTACTCATATATAAGTCACTAAATGACCTAGGACCGAAATATATTGCAGATATGTTCACTGAATATAAACCTAACAGAGCACTCAGATCACTAGGATCGAGTCAGTTAGAAATACCAAGGGTTCACACAAAACAAGGGGAGTTCTCTAGTTACTATGCTGCCCGCAGCTGGAATCCGCTTCCAGAAGAGATCAGATGATCATATTTAAATCTAAACTCAAAACCCATCTGTTTAGCTGTGCATTTACTGAACGTGCATGTCCGAACTGATTGCACCGTATTTTATGAATTGCATTGTATTTTATGCAACCTAAAATGATTGTCTTAAATTCATTTTAAATCAATTTTTTAATCATTTTCAAAGTTTTTTAATTCCTTGTTTAATTTTTGTGATTAATTTATATTTATTTTTATAATTATTTTACTGTCTCTTATATAAAGCACTTTACCAATTACCATTTTGCACTAAATGTGCTATAGAAATAAACTTGCCTTGCCTTGCCTTTGTTTCTCAATCTTTCCTCCCTGCGGTTGAGTAATCTAATGTTTCCTCTGATCTCCCACCTCATCTGTGGATTGCGTTTGTTTCTTTATTAGTTTGGGCCTCTATTTTGAGCTCTTTAGTGGGTGTTGTGTCTCCACAGGCCCTTAAAGAAAACCATTTTCTTTTGAATTGTGTTTTTCTCTAGTTTATTTTCCCATTATTGCCAAATTGATCTGAGAGTACCAGTTAGCAGATTATATATAAATATTCAACAGTTTTATTTTAATATCATTTATATAATATTCAAATGTATACTATTATATTATATGTTATCCGTTTATGTTTTTATTAATATTTAGATTTAGATTTTATTTTTAGATTTTCTGTTTTCATTTTAATTTTGAGTTAAAGTAATTTTGTTTTAATTATTATTATTATTATTATTATTATAAATGTACGTATGTCAGGATTATTATAATTAACTAAAACTAAATTTAAAGCTAAAATTAAAGCCATCAAAACTAAAAATATTTTAATGAACTGAAATAAATAAAATTGCTAGTAAATTTCACAAATAATTACAAAGAAAAATAGTAATATACTGAAAATAATAGTGTGTGTGAGAGAGAGAGACAGAGAGAGAGAGAGTGTGTGTGTATGTATATATATATCAAATTCTTTTTATGTTATTAGTTTTTAGTTCAAAAACAATAACCCTGATCAGCAGCAAAATCATTGCAATTATATGCTGAATATTCAATATCGCTCATCCCTACTAGATAACACAACTCAAAGCATAAAGATATGAGACAGATTAAAGGACTGCAATTACAGAAATTTCTCATCATTTTATTGTTATCTCGTCAATATGTAATTGCTAACCGATGGGAATTATGAAAAACACCAGACATCAGTGCAGTTTATGTTCACTTGCATAATTAGCCTTGATCATCTCTCTCATCTTGTGCAGTAATTTACATTAAGTCTTTAATTCCCTTTTATGCTTCATTATTACATTTGCTATTTGACCTGCCATCTTTGTTTTCAATATTCATGTGCTATAATAAATTCTCCCAAAAACACTGTAATATATTTAATATATCTTTGTAATAACTGAGTGGTTTACGACCTTCGTTTATTCATTTTCTACTCAGAAAATGTTTATTATTCTTTTTTATTTTATTATTCATATGCATATTTTTTTCAGTTGTTGTTTTTTATTATTTTAGTATCATTTAGAGACTATCATAGTTTTTATTTAGAGTTTGAATCAGTTTTTATTTTAATATTTGTATTTTTTTAATAAAGTTTATTTGTAATTTTAGGTAATGTTTTTGTTGTTTGTTTTAGGTTTTATATATATTTATTTTTTTACAATTATTATTTTATATATTTATATGTATTTTTGAAAAAAAAAGTAAATTTTTAGTTTCATTTAGTTTTAGTAATTTTGTTGTCATATTTATTTTTATTAGTTTTAAAAATAGATGACTATAATTAAATGTTGCCTTGTCTTCTAGCCAAAACCAGTTATTTATATTTTATTTTTTATCTCACATAACCTTTATTCTATTTCAAGCAATGCAATTTTTTTTTTTGTGGTTTAAATACAAAAATAGTATTTTTATTGTAAAAATTAGTATTTTTATTTTCTTTATTTACAAAAAAAAAAAAAAGAAAAATAAATGTGTGTGTGTTATAACCATGATATAATAATAATAGATCGACATGAGAAAAAGAGGAGAAAATATATTCGATGAAATTGGACATCTATTTAGCTAATGGTTTTCTTTCCAAATCTCATTAGATGTTGTATGATTAGATTTATTTTATTAAAACTAAATAAAATGCAATGCATTAAAAAAATTGCCTACAATAAAGCACAGGGCTTTAACCGATGATACCAGCAGCACAAACATGAGAAAATCTGCTTGCATTTTTTTTTTTTTTTTTTTTTGGACTTCTTGGAAATATTATTTTCCTCCATACATGGTTTCAAGGCACAAAGAGATTGTGCCTCCTCGAGCGCAGCTGTGTCTCTCTGCCCTCGTCTCTTCTGATGAATGCAGAGGTGGATGAAAGCCCAGGTGTAGCGGAGAGAGAGAGAGAGAGAGATTGACAGACACAGAGGGACATCGTGATGCACAAAGTGCTGTCTGTTCCCTGGGTCTGAAGGACTCTCGGGTGCGAGCGGCTCAACAAACAAGAAAGCAGGTCTGTATCTCCCCACGCCGGCGCTGCACACCTATAACATCATGTCTTTCCTTCACCACATGGAGCCTTTTTTATATTTCACAAACACTTCTGCTGCTGCTTTCTCAGAGCCGTGGGAACCTCAAGACTCTCTCAAGACTCTCCCTCAGTGTTAACAGGTTGTGTTGTTGCTCGTGAAGATCTTTAGGTGTACAGTGGTGGATGTTTGCTGCACATGGGTGTGTGTGAAATGATCAAAAAGAAGATATTATTAGGTATTCACACCTGAGAAGCAAATGCACTAAAATCAAATGAAGAATAGATATCTGCCAATGAAGTCAGACAAATAAAGTTGATTCAAAGGGAAAACAATGTTATTTGTCAGACCCTATGGCAGATATTTTCTTGTTTTGAGGAAAGATTCACATAATTGTAATAATTATTTTTCAAAAAACCTTATATATTATGTCATATATTTGTAATGGAAGACAAGACAAAAATAGTAATGAAAAAAAATATGTATATACAGGTGCTTCTCAATAAATTAGAATGTCGAGGAAAAGTTCATTTATTTCAGTAATTCAACTCAAATTGTGAAACGCATGTATTAAATAAATTCAATGCACACGGACTGAAGTAGTTTAAGTTGATTCTTTTAATTGTGATGATTGTGGCTCACATTTAACAAAAACCCACCAACTCACTATCTCAACAAATTAAAATACTTAATTTTTAGTGAATTATTGGCCTTCTGGGAAGTGTGTTTATTCACTGTACATGTAATCAATACTTGGTAGAAGCTCATTTTGCTTTAATTACTGTCTCAGTTCAGCGTGTCATGGAGGTGATCAGTTTGTGGCACTGTTGAGGTGGTCTGGAAGCCCAGGTTTCTTTGAAAGTGGCCTTCAGCTCATCTGCATTGTTTGGTCTCTTGTTTCTCATCTTCCTCTTGACAATATCCCATAGATTCTCTCTGGGATTCAGGTCTGCTGACCAACATTATGGTCATTTAACCAACTTTTGGTGTTTTTGGTAGTGTGGGCAGGTGCCAAATCCTGCTGGAAAATGAAATCAGCATCTTCAAAAAGCTGGTCAGCAGAAGGAA